>NC_036858.1:41810052-41905994 GCF_002910315.2 Salvelinus sp. IW2-2015
GCAGCACATAGTATTATTTTTACAGTCCTTCTTTGGGGGACAGAATTGGCATCTCCTCCTCTTGCCTGCCTCAGCTGCAGCCTCAGGTGGATCAGGACAAGATTCAGCCCCCTGAACAGCTTTCACAAGCGCTGCAGAGRCTGCTGTGTGGGGGAGGCACTCCCTTCTTTGAATGTGTGKGGTTACAAGTTCCTTTCCCAGCTGCTCCAGGAACACCCTMCCCTTGTTCCACTTATCAGGCATCCAGGTAGGGTTGATCTTGTTCCATATCACGAAGGCATTGTATGAGGACACATCTATGCTGTTATGGAAGATGACCAGGGGCCAACGGGCAGTTATCCTCCTGCAGCTGTAAGTTCCAATCACCTTGTCCAGGTTGTCCACGCCTCGTTTGTTGTGGTTGTCATCCAGGATGATGGCTGGCTTCCTGTCCTCACGATCACTGATCTCAGCCGTTTTGTGCMGTGTGCTCAGGAGGACCACATTCTTGTTCCTCTTTGAGAGGTAAGAAACTAGAGTGGTGGTCCATCTGTCACATCAAGCACAACACGCATCCCCTGGTTCTTCTCYGGGCCTTCACTGGTCGGCTTCCCTGTGTAGACTTGCATCTTCCAAGCGTAGCTGGATTGTGCGTCACAGGCCACCCATATCTTGATGCTGTACTTTGCTGGCTTGCTGGGTAAATACTGCCGGAAAGGACAGCGACCTTTTAACAAAAGAGATTACTACCAGTAATTAGTATCAGTGCCACATAAAAAAAAATCACATAAATCAATGATATTACATCAACACATAAAATGAACAGTGAAAATCACTTACATTACAGATATGAAAATAAAAATGTACCTCTGAATGGAACCAGTTGCTCATCCACTGTTACTTCAGGCCCAGGGTTGTARAGGTATGGCAGACGCTCCACCCACTTCTCCCAGACCTCTCTTATGGCCGTCAGTTTGTCTCTCACGCGTCTTGCAGGTCTTGACTCACGGTTATCAAATCGTAGCATTCKTGAGAAAGTGTGAAAGACTTTCAGTTGCATCGTGACACTGAAAATCGCCCTTCCTCTCTCTGCATCCCAGAGACTACATGTAACCTCCCCTCGGGACCTATACACACCGCTAAGATTAGCAGCCCTATGTAGGCACGCAGGTCAATCTCATCCATCCTTTTCCARTTGTCTCCATATTTACGGAAACCCTCCAAATTTGTCATCTCCAGGATAATTTWTTTCGATGGCTGGTGTGATGAATATATAGAATGTTGAGGCAATGTTCTAGGCATGGGCAACTGCATGTCTTGTGGGCCCTGGAGTCATCCTTATGACATTTTGTGCTGCCCTGGTTTTCATATGGTGACAAGGACCATGTTATTTTGCTGTTCTTTGACAAAAATKTGGGGATTTCTTCTTCATYTGAAGATGATGCATCGTGCTCTGGGTTGTATTCTTCCCCATCTTCTTCTTCAGATACCTCCTCTTCTAAATACTTGTTCTATAGTTCCTCCCGGACATCTGAAAAAATCTGATCTATGACCTCTTGGGCACTGAAACGTGTACTCATGGCTTCAGCAAAGAGAGAACCAGGGGACTGTCATCTGCAGCACCTTTATAGTATCTGCCTGCATTCCTCATTAGTGAACAATGCTTTCAAGACATTTTTATTTTGTCTGAATTTAAAAAAAATTGTCTGTGAACTTGAGTCATGGAGGGGAGATGCTGCACATGCACAAGACAATTTTAGTTTTGTCTGAGTTCAATCAGTAGCACACAATCTCAATTTCTCATTGTGTGTGTGTGTATCTTTGTGGTTTTTGTGGTGTGTAAATGATTTTAGAACTGCCGGGTCAAAAATGACCCTAAGACAATCTTTGTACCCTGGTTGTGTACAGCTTTCATGGAAATATGAACATGGGCAATGTTTCACTTTTTGTAATGTTGGCGTCACTCTAGGATAAGTCATCAAATTTCGAATGAAAAAAATATAATTTAGGGGGTTTTCTATGCTGTTAACATAGTGGCGGGTCATTTTTGACCCTTAAGACAACACAAGGGTTAAGCAGTTAGATTAAACAACTAATTTGTAAGATAAATGTTTTAAAATGAAACATGTATGGAAACAGGTGAATTAACATTCCYCAGTTAGAAGGCTCAAGCAAGCTAAAACCCACATGGTAGCAAAAACTAACTAGCAGAAGTTGTTAACAAGTTAGAAATGATTTAAACACACTTTGCTGTAGGCTACTATTTACTAGTTAACAAAAAAATCATGTATGTCATATAAAATATATTCACCCCACCCAGTATTGTAATCAAAACTTACCAGAAAGCATTGCGTCCTTGGCTCAGACAGTGTAGTAGTGTGGGCTCAATGGCATCTCATTAGTGTGCAAGCTCTTGAGAATCAGCTCTACATGTGATGGAAGAGTGCGATGCACATGTGATGGAAGAATGCACTGTGCATGCAGAGAGTTGCAATTCCATTGAATTCAGGATTGTTTAACCAAAATATGCCACAAGACCTTGAATTTCCTTGTGTATCACACAAAAAGGTTCACTGTTATAAGCTAACTTTGTTGATGAATTTAAGCAAAATTCCCCAAATTCCCGGGCTTAACTTCCCATTGAAAATTCTGGAAATTTACTGGAACATGTCCGACCCTTCGCAACCCTAATACCAATTCATTAAATGCATTCCAGGTGACTACCCCATGAAGCTGATTGAGAGAATGMCAAGAGTTTGCAAAGCTGTTATCAAGGCAAAGGGTGGCTACTTTGAAGAATATAACATTTATTTYGATGTGTTTAACACTTTTTTTGATTACTACATGATTCCATATGTGTTATTTCATAGTTTTGATGTCTTCACTATTAATTCTACAATGCAGAAAATAGAACAAATTAATAAAAACCCTGGAATGAGTAGGTGTGTCCAAACCTTTGACTGGTACTGTGTATATATATATATATATATATATATATATATATTTATATATATAAAAAATAACGAAAAATTTAAATACAGTATATATATACATATATGATTCGTTTTTTTTATATAACCCTATGGCATTTAGATTTTTCCACAAACACCTCTCTGAAACAAATCTTCTAGAACCTCTTGACCTTGGTATTAGTGCCGCATGAACACAATATTACTCMGTTTTTCTTYTTTTTCTTTTTTGAAAAAGTCCTAAGGGTACATCATTGATTGTGACACTTGGAGACAAATGTATGTTTTTTTTTTCTCACAGCCTGAATCTCTCAGATGACATTTCTGTGGCTTTACTCTTCAAAATGATAATTCACATTGACATTTCCTCGTCCGCTTTCTGTGAAGWTAGGCCATGTATGGAGACAGAGTGCTTAGACTTCTGCTACAGGAAGAGAGAGCCAGCTAGCTGCCTGGGCAAACAATGGGAATATGGAGGAGCATTTAGAGAGGGAATGAGAGGAAAAGTATTTGGTAGAAAGAGGGTTAAAAAGAGAGACCAAAATTAAGACCTGAAATTGACATAGAGACAGTTAGAAAGAGTACGATAAAGTGATGAAGTGCTATGATACGGAGACAGGAGAGAGTGAGCAGAATCATTTTTTGAGGTCCTGAAAAATACAATTCSATTATAAAAAATCAACCAGATCATTAGGATCAACAGGCTAAAACAAAACCGKCAGAGTAATGGTGCAATAAGTTGTGATATCACAAACAATGAATCAAATCTACATAATATTGTTCAAGACTTCATACAGTACATACTAACTTATCTTGTTTTTCTAGGGGGTGACTCCATCCTGGGTTCTGTGGCTCTACGTATCGTCATGGGCAGCTGGTGGCTTTTCACCCTCATTGTGTGTTCCTCCTACACGGCCAACCTGGCAGCCTACCTCACGGTGTCCCGCATGGACAACGCTGTACGGTACGTTATTAACTATTATCAACCCGGTTGTACAGTGTATCCTTCTATCTTTAAGACTCATTGAATGGTGTGGTGATTTTCTGGTGGTAAGTGTCTTCAACTGGCAAGGATACTGGTATGTCTTACTTTTTCCAGCATTGACCTGCACTGCCAATTTCCTGATGTTTTTTGTCTTTGTGGGTTAGATCTCACCCATTTAGGCAAAATTAGACATACCAATAAACTCAAGTTGGGCAGGCTGTTGACATGTTGTCTGTTTTATACAAGGCCATAAATATGGACCAAGTGTGATTCACACTACGACAGACAATTGTAATTCCTAACCCACTCCTTAAAAAAAGTTTTCCCTCCTTAGTCCAAATGTTATTTGTTAATAAATCCAATTTAGCACACTCCTGTCCAAATAGAACATGGTGGTCACTGGGGAGAATGCTAAATAGCACCTAGATCCTTTATATCACGGCTTATTGTTCAAACATCTGTACCCCCTAACACCGTGCCCATTCGTACAAGAATATAATATTTGTCGACAAAATCTTTCTACTGCTCAGACACAATTATTATGTCTCTGTATACAGTTGAAGTYGGAAGTTTATGTACAGWTAGGTTGGAGTCATTWAAACTGTTTTTCAACCACTCCACACTTGTTAACAAACTATAGTTTTGGCAAGTCAGTTAGGACATCTACTTTGTGTATGACACAAGTAATTTTTCCAACAATTGTTTACAGACAGATTATTTCACGTATCATTCACTGTATCACAATTCCAGTGGGTCAGAAGTTTACATACACTAAGTTGACTGTGCCTTTAAACAGCTTGGAAAATTCCATAAAATTATGTCATGGCTTTAGAAGCTTCTGATAGGCTAATTGACATAATTTGAGTCAATTGGAGGTGTACCTGTAGAGTAATTCAAGGCCTACCTTCAACCTCAGGTGCCTCTTTTTTGCTTGACATCATGGGGAAATCAAAAAGAAATTAGCCAAGACCTCAGAAAAAAATTGTAGACCTCCACAAGTCTGGTTCATCCTTGGGAGCAATTTCCAAACGCCTGAAGGTACCACGTTCATTCTGCACAAACAATAGTAAGCAAGTATAAACCCCATGGGACCACGCAGCCGTCATACCGCTCAGGAAGGAGACACGTTCTGTCTCCGAGATGAACGTACTTTGGTGCAAACGTGCAAATCAATCCCAAAAACAACAGCAAAGGCCCCTGTGAAGATGCTGGAGGAAACAGGTACAAAGTATCAATATCCACAGTAAAACGAGTCGACATTGACATACCTGAAAGGCCGCTCAGCAAGGAAGAAGCCAGTGTTCCAAAACCGACTTAAAAAGCAAGACTACAGTTTGCAACTGCACATGGGACGAAGATCATACTTTTTGGGGAAATGTCCTCTGGTCTGATGAAACAAAAATAGAACTGTTTGGTCATAATGAATCGTTAGGTTTGGAGGAAAAAGGGGGGGGCTTGCAAGCCAAACACCATCCCACCACCCGTGAAGCACGGGGGCATGACGCAGCATCATGTTGTGGGGTGCTTTGCTGCAGGCGAGTTAGTGCACCTTCACAAATAGATGGCATCATGAGGAATAAAATTATGTAATGATATTAGTGAAGCACACATCTCGACATCAGTCAGGACAGTTAAAGCTTTGGTGCAAATGGTTCTTCAATGGCAACATAGACCCAAGCATACTTCCAAAGTTGTGGCAAAATGGCTTAAGGAAAACAAAGTCAAGGTATTGGAGTGGCCATCCAAAGCCCTGACCTCAATCATATAGACAATTTGTGGGCAGAACTGAAAAAGTGTGTGCGAGCAAGGAGGCCTACAAACCTGACTCGGTTTACACCAGCTCTGTCAGGAGGAATTGGCCAAAATTCACCCAACTTTTGTGGGAAGCTTGTGGAAGGCTGCCCAAATGTTTGACCAAGTTAACTCAACATTGCTTTAATGGTTTGTAAACTTCTGACCCACTGGAATGTGATGAAAGGAATAAAAGCTGAAATATCAATCATTCTCTCTACTATTATTCTGACATTTCACATTCTTAAAATAAAGTGGTGATCCTAACTTACCTAAGACAATGAATTTTTACTAGGATTAAATGTCAGGAATTGTGAAACTGAGTTTAAATGTATTTGGCTAAGGTGTATGTAACCTTCCGACTTCAACTGTATTTGTTTATAGTGGAAATGATACAGAGGAAGGAGAAAATTACGGAAGATGTATCTGTATTGTCTTGGGGCCAAATCAAGACTCTGTGTGTACATGCATGCGTTCATATGTGTGTGTGTGTAAGTCAAAGTGCTATTGTGTGTAAGTGGCAGGAAAGATTTAATCAATAAATGCTGTTAGCTCCATCAGCCAACATTTGCTTGCTTGAATCATTCCATAAACTAAATKTAATGAAAACTGGTGGGATAATTACTTCTCATTCTTTATTTAAACATCAGAGAGCGTAATCACCATGCCTCAGGGTGGAGAGGTGAGATTAAAGGACTGTGATTAAATGTATTGCTTCAGATTGATGATGTCTCTCTGCTGAACGATATGAGAAACTCCTCTATTCACACCGATTCACTAATTACCTCATAGTAACAAGGGTTTATTTGTGTGGCATACAAAACATATAATAGACAATTGGCAAGTTATTAGACCTGGTCTGGAATACAGTCAAAAATGCACTGAGGAAAACCTACACAGTAAAATGTCCCTTTGATTAAAACCTTAGAGAAACCTTACCAAAATAGACAGTACTGAGTCACTTCATGATAGCAGCATGTCAGGAATGTTTTCGCCAAAACATTTCCAAATGCTCTTCCACCCAATTGAGACATGAAAATAGAGCTCTTTGACCGTGCACACCAGTGGTGGGTCTGGCGTCAAAGAGGAAAATTATGCAGAAAATAACCTAATACCTACTGTAACAAATGGTGGTGGATCTTTGATGTTATGAGGCTATTTTGCTTCTAATGGTGCTGGATTCCTTGTTAAGGTCAACGGGATCATGAACTTTACCCAGTACCAGGACATTTTATCACAAAACCTGKTTGCCTCTGCCAGGAGGCTGAACTTGGCCTCAAGTGGATCTTCCAGCATGATAATAACCCCAAGCCCCCATCAAAATCCCCAAATAAATGGTTAATTGACCACAAAATCAACATTTTGCAATGTCTCAGTCTGGTTTTTAAATTGAAGAGGGAAGTCCACAAGTACAGACAAATGATATCAAGGATCTGGAMAGATTATTTATGAAGGAATGGTCTAATATCCCTCCAAATGTCTTCTCCAATCTCATAAAACATTTYAGAAAAAGGCTCAGGGCCGTTATCCTCGCAGGGTGAGGTATTGAACGGTATTAGAGGTGCCAATAATGTTTACCCCTATCTTTTCGAGTTTTTTAAGAAATTACTTGTTAATCGGAAGATCTTAATTTTTTTCTCAATTGTATTAGTATTAAACTATATGTTTTTCCCATTATTTTGATCATATAATATACACTAAGTGTACATTAGGAAGACCTTCCTAATACGGAGTCCCCCTTTTGTCCTCACAACAGCCTCAATTTGACTTGGCTTGGACTCTAAAAGGTGTCGAAAGCATTCCACAGGGATCCTGGCCCATGTTGACTCCAATGCTTCCCACAGTTGTGTCAAGTTGGCTCYTGTACACTCAGTGTATTTTAGTTTTAAAAAGGCATCTACAGTTTGTAATTTCAACTTTGAAATCTCATACTTGATTWTCCCTAGTGAAAAATGTATAAATCCTTAGAAAAAATGTCCATTAATTATAATCCACATTATAATTCACATTTCCTTTAACTGCAGGATTATTTTCCTGCTGTAGCAAACTGGCTCAAATGAAGATCTTATATCTGTAAATCCAATTAACAGTAATTTGGTATGTAGGCCCAAGGTACATCTCTTAACTTAGTTTGAGAAAGCTAAGGGATTGGTTAAGCGATGGCTAAATTAATGATAAATCAGATTTTACTTGTCCATTTAAATCCTTTGTAAATCCACTCAACAAGGGCCTATCAACWTGAAGCTTTTGGGGGTCATCAAATACATTACCATTATAAACCATGTTAAGTTTGGCATTGATATCTTAAAAAAAGGAAACTATTAACAATTCACTTTTTTTACAATGTAAAGTTAATACTTAAAATAATCATACAAAATCTTCTTCTCAAGGACTGAAAGTCAGATTCACTCCAAATTTTGTATTTGCTCTCATCACAATAGAGTTTGTGAAAATAACATTGATGCATACAAAGATGGCCACACTATATCTGTAGATGCATATTAGCAAATACAGTACAGTCCCGAGTGGCACAGTGGTCTAAGGCACTGCATCTCGGTGCAAGAGGTGTCACTACAGTCCCTGGTTTGAATCCAGGCTGTATCACATCTGGCTGTGATTGGGAGTCCCATAGGGCGGTGCACAATTGGCCCAGCGTCGTCTGGGTTTGGCCGGGATAGGCCGTCATCGTAAATGAGAATTTGTTCTAAACTGACTTGCTAAGTTAAATAAAGGTTACATTTTACCTGGCCTTCACAACCCAATTGAGATGTTTGGGATGAGTTGGACTGCAGAGTGAAGGAAAAGCAGCCAACTAGTGCTCAGCATATGTGGGAACTCCTTCAAGACGGTTGGAAAAGCATTCCTCATGAAGCTGGTTGAGAGAATGCCAAGACTACAAAGCTGTCAAGGCAAAGGGTGGCTACTTCGAAGAATCTAAAATATATTTTGTTTTCTTTTAAACTTTTATGGTTACTACATGATTCCATATGTGTTATTTCATAGTTTTGATGTCTTCACTATTATTCTACAATGTAGAAATTAGTCAAATAAAGAAAAACCCTTGAATGAGTAGGTGTGTCCAAACTTTTGACTGGTACTGTATGCTAATATGCACAAAAAAATCTTAGCGATTAGTCAAAAGATGGCTGAATTGACAAATCATAAATAACAATTTACGTGTCCATTTTAACCAGTGGTCACAACAATTTCTGTGTKAAAATTCAAGCAGAGATCTATTGCTCAGATTTYTTTTAAACATGATTTAACTTCACTAGGGTMGGGGGCAGCATTGGGAATTTTGGATGAAAAGCGTGGCCAAATTAAACTGCCTGCTACTCAGCCGTAAAAGCTAGAATATGCATACAATGATGGGTTAGGGCAGTNATTGGGAATTTTGGATGAAAAGCGTGGCCAAATTAAACTGCCTGCTACTCAGCCGTAAAAGCTAGAATATGCATACAATGATGGGTTAGGGCAGTGTGCAGTGTGATTGCAATTGCCTTGTCTGTGGACCTATAGGGGTGGTAATAGGAGTGAGTCTAGGGTGTCAGGCAGGGTGGAGGTGATATGATCCTTGACTAGCCTCTAGTGACGGAAGTGAGTACTACWGGGCGATAGTCATTTAGCTCAGTTACCTTAGCTTTCTTGGGAACAGGAACAATGGTGGCCCTCTTGAAGCATGYGGGAACAGCAGACTGGGATAGGGATTGATTGAATATGTCCGTAAACACACCAGCCAGCTGGTCTGCGCATGCTCTGAGGATGCCGTCTGGGCCTGCAGCCTTGCGAGGGTTAACACGTTTAACTTCTTATGGCTGGGGGCAGTATTGAGTAGCTTGGATAAATAAGGTGCCCAGAGTAAACTGCCTGCTACTCAGGCCCAGTTGCTAATATATGCATAATATAATATATCCAATATATCCATTGGATAGAAAACACTCTGAAGATTCTAAAACTGTTTGAATGATGTCTGTGAGTATAACATAACTCATATGGCAGGCAAAAACCTGAGAAAAAATCCAACCAGGAAGTGGGAAATCTGAKGTTTGTAGTTTTTCAACTCATTGCCTATCGAATTGCCTATCGAATACACAGTGTCTATGGTGTCACATTGCACTCACTAAGGCTTCCACTAGATGTGAAMAGTCTTTAGAACCTTGTTTGAGGCWTCTACTGTGAGGTGGGGGCRAATGAGAGGGGATTGAGTCAGAGGTCTGCCAGAGAGGCATGAGCTGACCACGCGCGTTCACATGATAGTTAGCTTGCGTTCCATTGCAATTCTACAGACAAAKGAATTCTCCGGTTSGAACATTATTGAAGATTTATGTTWAAAAAATCCTAAAGATTGATTCTATACATCGTTTGACATGTTTCTACGGACTGTAACGGAACTTTTTGACTTTTCGTCTGCACCTAGTGATCGCACCTCATGAATTTTGATTACTGGGCTAAACGCGAACAAAAAGGAGGTATTTGGATATAAATTATGGACATTATCGAACAAAACAAACATTTATTGTGGAACTGGGATTCCTGGGAGTGCATTCTGATGAAGATGACCATCCGTAATAAATACAAATACAATACATTATCACTGCATATTGGCTATGCTTGATTTGCCCTGCCAAATKTGTTCTTCTCAGACCATTTAGAAATTATATTTWAAAAATGTAGGTATATGATCACACTGGTAATAGATMATTTGTTGAGTGAGCATAAGTGAGCATAATAATTAGCATTTTYTTCTGGACTGATGGCCTGCATCTGATGGTCAGTCTGAGGGGAGGTAGCAGCGGTGAGGCTGCCTCTCACCCGACTCACCGTCCCTCCCCTGACTCACCGTCCCTCCCCTCTCCTTGCCGTCTCTGAGAAAAGGGGACCGTCTTCCAACTGATGGCAAAACTCAAGTCGCACTGCATTAATTCTCCCTCATGCMCCAATTCATGTTACTCCTATGAYCAGAGAAAGTGAAATRTTCCTTGATWTTAAAAAAGACACAARCTGCTAATAATAAYGCAAGCTTATCGGAATACTTTGCTATAGTCATTCGTTGCAACTGCAGTAGGGGCAACACACTAATAAAAGTGTTAAACAAAGTGTTGACAGTGCTGAATAACAACGCAAGACTTTATCGTTGGGTTTTTTACAGAAATGTTTGGTGATCAACAAGGAATGCCTTGGAGATCGACCAGTCGATCACGATTGACCGGTTGGTGACCACTGATTTAAACCMATGTAAATCCAATCCACAGTTGCCWATCAACTTGAAACGTGTCATCGCTAYCATGTCCCTAACATGAACCTCACTGAACTTAGTACTATGAAAAAACAGGGAAACTATYAACTCATTATTTGCATATGTAACGCTAATGCACAAAACCATCTTCTCCTCATGAACCATCCATACGATTCACTCCAGATTTGAATGGTTTTGTCTAGGTTTTTTTTCGCATTCAAATATGGCCRTAATGTACGTATAAATGCACGTTAGCACATATACTAATGCTAAGAATATTTTTTKACATCTTATTCTCATGAACCATAATTCAGATTGACTCTAGATTTGGTGTATAGACTCAATGAATTTGAGAATGTTTAGCTGCCTGCATTCAAAGTCAGCCACGCTACACCACTAGATGGCACGATATCACAGCAGAGCTATAAGAACTGAACTAATGGACATGGGGCCATGACATTTGTTATGTAAACTTGATCTATATGTCCTTAGAAGCTGTGCGAATATAAARTTGCTGCAACCTTAGATKGCTGCACCAGACTAGTTGTTGGCAGTATAGATTTCATTGGCACCATAGGCTACCAGAGCAATAACTAKTTTTTTTCTACTTGCACATCCTYATCTGCACGTCTATCACTCCATTGTTAATTGCTAAATTGCAATTACTTCGCCACTATGGCCTATTTATTGCCTTACCTCCTTGCTTCATTTGCATACACTGTATACAGATTTTTCWATTGTGTTGTTGACTGTACGTTTGTTTATCCCATGTGTTGTTGTTTTTGTCGCACTGCTTTGCTTTATCTTGGCCAGGTCGCAGTTGTAAATGAGAACTTGTTCTCAACTGACCTACCTGGTTAAATAAAGGTGAAATAAAAATTWAAAATAAAATAAATTGATCAAGTGGACTTTGTCTCATGCAAATTAATGTTACATTTAAATTATGCAGACAATCAATGTGAAACATCGTGAAAATWACGCTGAAAATATTATCATAAACCATTAGTCGAATAGACCCCAGAACTGGTATATAAACTCAATAATTAAGTAATGACTTTAACAATGACATCTTCACTTGCGTCATCCTTGTAGTATTGAGAGGTAGACATGGTAATGCTTTCACTGATTGCACGTATAGGAAGAGTTCCTACATGACAGAGTGCTTACTTTGTTATCCGACTGTGTCCTTCCTGTCATTCTTTTTTGTTGCCTGCAGCTGTATTCTATTCTTATTTTCCTATGATAAGACATCAACATTTGGCACTTAACACCTCTGCATTGTTTTGTTCATTAGTTCCTTTCCTGTAAGTTAGAGGATTTGAAAAGATACTTAGGCACAACTTCAAGTGCTAAGGCCAGATTTGACTGTGGTTGAATTGCAATGATCTACTATTATTTATGTAGAGGTACTCCAAGTTATACTGAATATAAAACATTTGAATACCCGAATTAACACATTAGATCAGTGTTGCTTCTTGTATGCATTTGTAAAGGGAACTAGTAGTGGGAATCCAGTGTACTGTGTATGCTTGAAAATAAAATATTGACAAATGCATCATTCTGGTYGCATAGGGCGRCCTCCAAAAGCACATGACTACTTATCCTCCATGTGACCCATACCCTTTGTTCGCCTCGACAGGACATTCCAGGACTTGTCCAAACAGATGGACCTAGCCTACGGAACAGTGAGAGACTCAGCCGTGTATGAGTACTTCAGAGCCAAAGGCACCAACGCTCTGGAGCAGGACAGCACCTTCGCTGAGCTCTGGAGAACCATCAACAAGAACAACGGACACGAACACTCAGTCTCCAGCCCCTCTGAAGGCATCCGCAAGGTGAGCTCAGGGACAGCCGGGTCTAAACTAATTGATTTCAGAAAACTGTAGCCACTTAGGAAAGTTTTTCTAAATGAGTGAGAATAAATGAGGATGTTTAATTCTGAATCAWTACAGCTATACAAGGTAAAGTACCTTTCAGCACACACACAAAAACAGATCTATGCTGGGCATACTATGAGGTCCGTAGAGAGACAATTACTTGGCTCTACTCATGAGGCGTGGGTGAAAATGGAATTGTTAATCTATTATTGAATAATCTATTTTTTATTTATTTTTCCCTGATTAGAAGTTAATGGTTACGTTGAAGTGAATATCTCACAGCCTAAGACACACACACACACACAACAGCCTGAGAAATGTTCCAGTAATTTAACAAATTAGTTATAACAGAGTCCAGTCACACACACTTGTCATTGACTCTCAGGAATCTTTGAACCACTAATTGCAATTAGTTCAGGCAATCTCTGTAGTGTTCTGCAGATACTTGGTGTAATGGTAAATTGCTTTGTGTTTCTGTACTTAAAATGAAAGCATGTTGGATGAACAACAATGTTAGTTACAATGCCTTCAGAAAGTGTTCATCCCCTTTGACTTATTCATGTTGTGTTACAGCCTGAATTCAAAATGGATTAAATCTACTTTTTTCTCAGCCATCTACACAAAATAATTCATAATTAAAAGAATAAAACATGTTTTTAGAAATGGTCGCACATTTATTGAACATGAAATACAGAAATATATAAGTATTCACACCTCTGAGTCAATACAGTTGAAGTCGGAAGTTTACATACACTTAGGTTGGAGTCATTAAAACTCGTTTTTCAACCACTCCACAAATGTCTTGTTATCAAACTATAGTTTTGGCAAGTCAGTTAGGACATCTACTTTGTACATGACACAAGTAATTTTTCCAACAATTGTTTATAGACAGATTATTTCACTTATAATTCACTGTATCACAATTCCAGTGGGTCAGAAGTTTACATACACTAAATTGACTGTGCCTTTAAAAAATTTGGAAAATTCCAGAAAATAATGTAATGGCATTAGAAGCTGGTTCATCCTTGGGAGCAATTTACAAATGCCTGAAGGTATCACGTTCATCTGCACAAACAATAGTACGCAAATATAAACACCATGGGACCACGCAGCCGTCATACCGCTCAGGAAGGAGACGCGTTCTGTCTCCTAGAGATGAACGTACTTTGGTGCGAAAAGTGCAAATCAATCCCAGAACAACAGCAAAGGACCTTGTGAAGATGCTGGAGGAAACAGGTATAAAAGTGTATATATCCACAGTAAAATGAGTCCTATATCGACATAACCTGAAAGGCCGCTCAGCAAGTAAGAAGCCACTGCTCCAAAACCGACATAAAAAAGCAAGACTACGGTTTGCAACTGCACATGCGGACAAAGATCGTMATTTTTGGAGAAATGTCCTCTTGTCTGATGAAACAATAGAACTGTTTGGCCATAATGACCATTGTTATGTTTGGAGGAAAAGGGGGGAGGCTTGCAAGCTGAAGAACACCATCCCAACCGTGAAACACGGGGTGGCAGCATCATGTTGTGGGGGTGCTTTGCTGCAGGTGTGGCTGGTGCACTTCACAAAATAGATGGCGTCATGAGGAAGGAAGATTATGTGGATATATTGAAGCAACATCTCAAGACATCAGTCAGGAAGTTATAGCTTGTTCGCAAATGGGTCTTCCAAATGGACAATGACCCCAAGCATACTTCCAAAGTTGTGGCAAAAAAGCTTCAGGACAACAAAGTCAAGGTATTGGAGTGGTCATCACAAAGCCCTGACATCAATCCATTCGATAATTTGTGGGCAGAACTGAAAAAGTGTGTGCGAGCAAGGAGGCCTACAAACCTGACTCGGTTACATCAGCTCTGTCAACTTATTGTGGGAAGCTTGTGTAAGGCTTCCCAAAACGTTTGACCCAAGTTAAACAATTTAAAGGCAATGCTACTAAATACTAATTGCGTGTATGTAAACTTCTAACCCACTGGGAATGTGATGAAAGAAATTAAATATGAAATAAATCATTATCTCTAGTATTATTCTAACATTTCACATTCTTAAAACAAAGTGGTGATCCTAACTGACCTAAGACAGGGCATTTTTACTAGGATTAAATGTCAGGAATTGTGAAACTGAGTTCAAATGTATTTGGCTAAGGTGTATCTAAACTTCCGACTTCAACTGTATGTCTGTTTTGCCTATTCGTTCCACTATCCCCTCAATGTAACCCCTTTTTTATGTTCTTCCCCAGGCCAAGAGAGATTCCTTTGCCTTCCTGTGGGACATGGCTGTGGTGGAGTATGCTGCTCTGACAGATGATGACTGCACCCTGACKGTGACAGGCAACAGTATGAGTAGTAAGGGCTACGGCCTGGCCCTGCAACATGGCAGCCCCTACAGAGACCTCTTCTCCCAGAAGTAAGTTCCCTTTTCCAGCCAACTTATCCCAACGGCCACCTACTGTATTTATGTTTCTGTACTGTAGATGGGTGGTTCCACGAATAGTGCCTTTTTCCTTGTAACATTGTGTGTAGTCTTCGATAAAACACAAAATGTTCGTTTGATTCCATACATCTATGCTCTAACAAACACATTCCAATAGTGTGTTTTTGTAACTTTGTGGATTTAACATATAAATAGCTATTAATTTAGCCGTACTATGCCACCTTGTTTTATACGCGAGTTGAGGTCCTTGGGACTAGAGGTCTTCACAGATCCACCTGTACCCGAATACCCAAGACCTGATCCGTAATTCTAAATAATGTCACAGGTCTGGGTCGGATCAGATGTGATTGTCACGGGTATGTGTAATTTTAACTGACATGTCCGGAAGGCCCCGTACAGATCCGAACACGACTGCTGCAGTAGAGGGAGACATTTTATAATTTATGCTGCTGCTGTTACTTTTCCCAAGTGTGGAGCGTGGTGCGTGTAGCTTGTTGTTTTTGTTGGCRGCCAATCATAAGTCATCACAGCGGTGATAGGCTACAGTCATAGAGCCTCCGTGTTTGGCAAAAGTTAGGATATATCTAATCAACAGAATTTAAAAGATAAAGGAGAAGGATAGGCTACAAGGACCAAGAGCCAACAGGTAGGCAGCTACTTAATTTTCTGAATGGAGTTATTTGTAACTGTATGATGAGAAAGCRCATGCACTGCAGCCTCAATTAGCCTAGTTAGCTAATATTAATTAGCTTATCTAGCTTCTCCTGGTTTGATGCAGTCAAGACAGGTACTACGTGACCGTATTTGATGATGAATAACCTAGCTATGGCAGCTATTAGTCTAATATAACGCGAGTCGGCTTGGTTGGTTGCGTCTCTCCCTCACCGCTTCCTGTGTCACTCCCTCCCCCACCTGTTAGAGAAGCACCTCCCTCTCCCTCTCACACGGTATCAAAGGTAACCACCCGTTATGTTCCTCCCTGTACCAACCTTGTCCCACCCCCCTGGAACCCTCTTACCCAGAGCAAAAAATACCTCTGCTTTACGCCAGGGCCGGATTACTGAACGGGCACACAGGGAACCCAACAAAAAAAAACTCTGGGGGCTTCCCAGATTTGAACACGTCATAAACAATGGCAAAATGTGTAGAATAGCAGGAAGTTTGCTTTAAAACTGCAAACTTCTCTCATCCTCGTGGTAAAAATGTGAAGAATAGCATGAGATGTGCTATAAAACAGCACATTTTMTCTCAGCCTCATGACAAAATGTGTAGAATTGCATTATAAAACTGCATATATTTCTTCCTACYCCATGCCAAAATGTGTTGAAATTCCCTGGAGGTTGGTGCCCCTTGGCCCGAAATGCGCTAGTCCGGCCCTGCTTTAGGCACAACTTTTTGAGGTCACCCTGCCCCCTTCTCACAGTCAAAGGTGAATGATAATTCTTCAAGTTTTTCCAGTGACACATCCATGCAGCATCTACATGCCAACCATTTCATCTCAATCAGTTTCATGGGAATATGCATTTAGATCTTGAGTTATGTACAGTGTTCTTTCAAAGAACAGTGTTGTTATGAATGATGTACAGTGAGTGAATTTTAAGACAGATGGTGTTAACTGTATCATACCTTTTGTTTCAATCTAAGCACATTTTGCCTAGTGGCACATTGTTGAGGATTGGCCACGTGAGAGAAAAATGCGACCATTCGTACAATCATCCTAAAATCTTATAAGAATTTAGATATTACAGTAATGTTATACTATGCTATTATATTTTGTTTCGTGAATAAGTTACTATCATTGTGATCTTGCAGACATTGATTCAGCTTTGATCAAACTTTATTACAATGAGTACCATTCTCCATTCATCACTGAAATTGATGAGTAGCTTGAGTAGCTTGTTCTCTGGGCAGCCGAACAAATAGAGCAGAGACAGATTTTAATCTATCGGGAAGAGGGTTCTAAAGAATTTTGAACTGTGGCCAATCCATTAAAATGTGTTTTTTTTCTCAAATCCCCAATTTGGCATGTCCTACTTCGTGTTTGTCTGACTTCTCGATAGATTTTAACCCACTTAACCCCCAAATTTCCCCARGTTTTCACCATCATCGTAAAGCCCTAGTTATGTGTTGTTTTGACAAAGTAATTTCTATACAGCATTATTTATTTCATGTGATTAGTGATTCATTTACATTTGTCCCTCAGGCTTAAAGTCAACCCTGTTATGTGAAGGGATAGTACGAGATTTTGTCAATAAAGCCATTTTCCTTGAACCCACCTGTCCCCATTTTCATTMGTTTATGTTACTGTAGGCTATCTGTAAAATGATTTAAAAAAACTAAACATAATTTCAAGTGTAAAATAAATGTTTTTTTGTGGAGTGCCTTTGTTACAATTATGAAACAAAAAGCATGTGCGTTGAAACACAGTAAAAGCTTGTTTTTATAAAGACAAAACAAATAAAAATACCCAAACCGCAAGACACAAATGTCTGTAGCCTAAAAATCAGTATAAGCGCCAAGCGTGCTTGTGAATAGTGAAAATCAGCATTATAATTGCATTATAATGAATATAAGTGTTGATATGACAGGTCAAAATAGTTTATTGTCACTTATTAAACACATTGTTTGTGACCTCGTTCGTGCTTACAGTATGGGATGTGTCTTCGTGCAACAGGTGGATCTCATTTAGATGTTATCCCTTGTCCTAACAGTCACCACAAATCTTCAACACTTTCACTTGATTGCAACACTTCCCACAAACAAGTTGCTTGCACCTGAAACGAGTGTCATGGGTTCTGTTCCGAGTGCATCAGCCCACTTTGCAGTTTCTCCTCCCCAGGAGCTGTTTGCAATTTGCTCTGAATCTTTGCTGCTGTCTTGACCCTCATATGTCTCTCACATAGCCTGCTTGTCAGACTCATGATGAAGTCTCTCCTGCTCATGGTGTTGTTCATGCATTGTTTAAACAACATTTAGAGTTGATAGCGGCCAAGTCAAGCATGTTGTATAACACAGCAACAGGCCAGAGGCGAGTTCCTCCTTTCAGTACCATCTGATCTGAAACATTATCCGATCTTAAACATTATCCAACACTCGCTCACCTGCAGCCCGATATGGATCCTTACCCAGATATGGAAAGCCRTTCAGCATGAATCAAAATAATAATCATCGGCGATATCATGATCTATTTCTTCCCTGCCATCTGAGTCACTTTAATTCAGATCTTTTTTTATCWATTTTTTATTTAACTAGGCAAGTTCTTTTTTTTCAATGACGGCCTAGGAACAGTGGGTTAACTGCCTTGTTCAGGGGCAGAACGACAGATTTGTACCTTGTCAGCTCGGGGATTTGAACTTGCAACCTTTCGGTTGCTGCTCTAACCACTAGGCTACGCTGCCGCCCAGCATAGCCTTGTAGCAACATTGCATGTGCATCCATTCGTCTTGATTTTGTCATTGTAAGTTATGCACACTCTCATTGCATAGCCTACTCCAAATAGGCCTAGAGTAGACTACTAAGACTGCTTGGATCCGGTGGACTGGTACAGGGTACACTGTTTTGAGATTGAAATTAGAATGGATTAGTACAATAGAATGGCCCGCCTTGTTTTTCATTCACAATTGATGATTACATAATAATGCATTGTTCGCTTCCCCTCGCTCATCAACTTACCCATTCTCCCCCTTTCTCCCCAATCATACTATACTTTATTCATTTCATCTGCTGTTATATGTGTGAAATTTGTTTCGGTATAGAAAACATTAAGAACACTTCCTAATATTGAGTTGCACCCTCCTTTTTGCCCTCAGAATAGTCTCAATTCGCCTGGGCATGGAATTTACAAGGTGTCAAAAGCATTCCGCAGGGATGCTGGCCCATGTTGACTCCAATGCTTCCCACAGTTGTGTCAGGCTGGTTGGATGTCCTTTGGGTGGTGGAAAATTCATGATACACACGGGAAACTGTTGAGCGTAAAAAAWACATCAGCGTTGCAGTTCTTGACACAAACCGGTGTGCCTGGCACCTACTACCATACCCCGTTCAAAGGCACTTACATATTTTGTCTTGACCATTCACCCTTTGAATGGCATACATACACAATCCATGTCTCAATTATCTCAAGGCTGAATTTTTTTTTTTTTACCCGTCTCTTCGGGGTAAAAAGTGGATTTAACAAGTGACATCAATAAGGGATCATAGCTTTCACCTGGATTCCCCTGGTCAGTCTGTCATGGAAAGATCAGGTGTTGTTAATGTTTTGTACACTTGTGTAGTTTTTGTTGTTTCAAGTCAATTCTAGGGGTGATTATCAACTGGGCACGGCACATTCAACTATCGGAGAAGGAGCGGTGTTAATATACACAATCACAAAGAAATCCATTAATATTTTGTTTCGAAAGGTCATAAAAAAACAGAATAGCATGTTTTGAGTTGTATTTTTTACATTTTATTTAACCTTTATTTTACTAGGCAATTCAGTTAAGAACAAATTATTTAAAATTATGGCCTACCCCAGCCAAACCCTAATCCAGGTCTGTGCTTAGTAGCCAAGGCTATGGCTGCACCATGCCAATGAAATCAACTTGTTCATTTAGCAGACATCACAGGCCCTGCTCTACCACAGTCAGCACACATATATTTTACAGTAAGAATAAAATGGAATGTAACAGAAGAAAATAGAAAGGATAGTTTTCCCAAATGGCTATTGCTGATTGTCACCAGTAGCCTACTCACATGAGGAATGCACAGAGCCACGGTTATTCTAGATAAAAGTTATGTTTTGAAACAGAGACGATCCGCGCAATTTGTAGAGTTTTTGTTGTTGTTGCAAAAATAGTTTAGAGTCCTTGGAATCTGCTCTTTCTGATAGGGTATAACAATCAAAACATCTGGCCTGACTGGACCTCTGTAGGAGGATATGTAAGAAGTGCTATTTGGTAAGCTCCTTGCTTATTTGTCAATGCATGCTGTCAATGTCAGCTGCACAGGTCATCAGTCTCTTTATTCTCTTTGACAATGTGAAATTAGTTTCAATATAGTTTACGTGTAGTTTGGACATGCCAGCTGGGCAGGCAACTATTGTCTTACAGTCAGAAAATACACTATCATCTMATTTCAGTATTTACAGTCAACACATTTTCTGACTGATTACAATGTACATTTTTAACATAATACATGCATTCATTTAGCAATTTGTTATTTATTATGGAAYATTTATACAACTGAAATATCAACGGTTAGAATTTATTTCATGGCCATTCTAGTAGTAATAGAATTCCGGCAGGCTGAGTGTTAATATACGTTGTTTTCTCAAAATGTATGTTAGCTAGCTAAATTAGCAATGTTAACCCTATCTGCTGTCAACGTCAAGATACAATTTGAGAGCACTAGTTAGCTCCAAAAGTGGTTATAGCTTTGACTGCATGGTGACAGTGAATTCAGAGCCTTCAGTGCTAGCTACACTACAAACATAATTTTACCATGTTCCTGTGAAGCAATTGTAATGACAGGCTACCACAACATATTCAAGAGTTTCAACAAGGGGTAGTCTGTTTAATTTCATTGTGTAGAAACACAGTTTGAGATAATTTTKATGTGATTTCGCAAGTGATTGAATGGGGAATTGGGCTTCCCATGAAAATGTCGTCCGAGGTTGTAACAGTAACCAACAGTAACCAAGGGGGGCGGGGCTTAGTGAATGGTCAATTGCCCCTTCCTGTTGCTCACAACAAGCTTCCATTCCCCCTGTCATAAGTGGAGTTATAGCTGATTTAAGATGAAATCGTCAAACCTGTTATGGTCAACCCTGTCACTTTAATTGTCACCTTTTATAGTCTGTATTTTATTTGTTTTTGTTTACCTCTGGAGATGGGGAAACATGTTTGTTATGAAGTTGAGCGTGCTCTTCATGWCAGAATGTTAAAATTTGGTTAAATAAATATAATTTGTTTACAAAATTASACTATCCAAAGGCATTCTATTCGTGGAATGACACAGATACCAAATGGGGAAAACTTGAATGGGGATTACGCATAAGTGTGAATATACAATTCAGTATCTTATGTTGCTCTATGTGTGTGGGATGTGTGGTTGTAAAGGGGGTTAAATAATGACCCTGTGCTTAGCCATCCTCTCGGTTGGGAGAGAATCACTACCTTTTTTCACTTTTCAGCCACATCAGCCATCATTCTCCGATATCCATTCTCATCCATACTGTAMGATTACTAATGGGCTCTGTTCAGCCTTTCATCATCAGGATGGCAGCGCTTGTTTAACTCACTTCAAAACCAATTCATTYGAAAGAATCAACATTTTCCTGCCCACAGTCTTAGTTTAAAGGACTGTTATTCATCTTCTCTTATGGCCAGTTTGATTTAACTTTAAGCCAGTACCATATAACTAACTCCACCTGGTTTTATGACACAATAACATCTCTACATTGTAATATTTCACATTAAAAACATTAATTGAACATCTCCTCTACCAGAAATCTGACATTTTCACAACTGAGTCCAATTTAATTCACTCCATTTAATGTAATCCTATCACTAATGTTTGAATGGGAATTCACTCTRGCACAGTACCCACCCCAGTGCTTTCAGTGAAGCCCCAGAACTATAAAATTCCTCTATCTGTGTTTGTAAGGATCCTGGAGCTGCAGGAGAAAGGGGACCTGGACATCCTGAAGCAGAAGTGGTGGCCCAGGAAGGGTCGCTGTRACCTGGACAGCCACTCGGAGGCCCAGCCAGAGGGCAGGTCCCTGAGGCTCCAAAGCTTCGCTGGGGTCTTCTGCATCCTGGCAGCAGGGCTGCTGCTGGCCTGCCTGGTGGCCGCCCTGGAGACCTGGTGGAGCAGCAACCGCTGCCGGCGTGAGCAGCCCAAAGAGGTGACCGAGAACGCAGCCCCGATCCAGGGCCTGGTCCCACCGCGGCCCCTCCCTAGGCCCCGGCCGAGACCCAGACCCCCGGGCCCCCCRGTCCTGCCCAGAGATGMCACTGCCACACTCTACTTTATGGATCCAGGCRCAGACGCCAGCCCTGATTTAGTAGAGCTGCAGTACACCCAGTTATAGGTGTGCCCTGATAGTCGAAATTGATGTGATCATTTCATTTTGTTTTTGAGTGGGAGAGAAGTGGGGTTGGGTTTTTTGTAGTTCAAAAGAGCCTTTGAAGGATTATTAAGATACTTAAACATGCAATTA
Source organism: Salvelinus sp. IW2-2015 (assembly GCF_002910315.2). Classification (NCBI taxonomy): domain Eukaryota; kingdom Metazoa; phylum Chordata; class Actinopteri; order Salmoniformes; family Salmonidae; genus Salvelinus; species Salvelinus sp. IW2-2015. The sequence continues at coordinate 41,832,525 of NC_036858.1, forward strand.
CTTGCTTGTTTTTGCTTGTTTCTGCTTAAAAGTGAGTCATTATCATGGATAGCAATAATGATTACTACAARAATATGAATAATGACAACATTTATGTTGGTTCATTAATTCAACAAYATTGCACTTCTGGGTAGATATTTGCTGCCTCAGTCAATGCAAACGCTCTCTTTAGCTCATCCATCCATGTATTACTGCTTCCAAACAGCTTAAACGCAACTTCATCCTGCTAGAGACTGGGCAGCCCCTGGTGGTGTRCAGACATAAAAGGCTTGACATGGATCCCTAAACTAAAGTGTGAGCAAACAAGACGCTGTCTGTTTGATTGGACAATACAATAAAGCAGTAAGACCCACAGAAAATAATAGACTTAATGTAAAACTGTTGTCATGATGGCTATATATGATTAATGGAGCATTAGATTATTGAGTGATTTATTAAACATGACCCATTTAATGTCCTTTAGTGTAATACTCCATCATAAATGCGTCTTTGGATGTCCTAACCTATCATGTTCTTCAATGACAGGTGTTATTTCACTATATAATATATGTAATTTAACAGACACTTTTATCCAATGTGACTTAGTCAAGCGTGCATCCATTTTCTCTGTGTGTGATCCTGGGAATCGAACCACTACCCTGGCGTTAACGAGCGCCATGCTCTACCAACTGAGCTACCAAGACCACTTATGACAGCTACAGCGTATGTAGACAATATGACAACAATTTCCAGTAAATTGTACCCAGTCCAAATATGCCCTATACGTGTTTTTGCAATTATATGTCAATGTCCAGATACACAGCCATGCTGGTTATTTACGTACTGTATGATTGTCTGTGATCCTATGCAGGTCACTAAGGTCAACAGTCTGGAACGGGTTTCTGGTCCATTGACATATAATGACATTACAAGTACTTCACCGGAAAGCAGGCGTGACATTACAAGTACTTCACCGGAAAGCAGGCGTGACATGTGGACAGACAGAGAGGGAGACTGGGAGGAGGCAGAGACTATTGACACAGGTCAGGAGAGACCTGAGATATACGGGGTACTGTAKGGGGSTSGGGGGGGGGGGGGGGGCATGGGCAATTTTAGGAGTAGAAATGTATCGCTTCACTGGTCGTCTTACTCCATGGTCTCTTCTGTTGTTTGGCGTCTTTGTGTTATGATTTAAACAGAATGGATGCATGGGAAATGTTTGGTAACAATGAGAGGAAGGAGAAGTAGCTAGGAGGCCATACTTTTGGCTGTTTTCCGGTGCACTAGATTTTTCTGCGCAATCCTATTATAACATTTATTTTGGCACTTTTGGCTGCTCCTCAACTCCAAATWGCATCTTTTGGAGTAGTGAACGACTAAAAATATAGAGACTTTCAAAAAAAGATTTCTTTAAATGATTTTAGGTCTTTGTCTCCTACATTGTGTCTATCTTGTCTCATAAAGTGTGATGCATTGACATTGTATACCCATCTGAACCAGTCAGTCTATAAGGATGTGATGCTTTTCATGCAGTAGTCTGCTGCAGGTACAGCATCTGTTGTCCATAGAAACATTTATTTAAAGAAACAAGTGTTCATTTTCTTGGTGTTACATTAGTTGTGTTAAGAGGTGTTGATTTAAGAGTTSTTTTTACACCCTCTGTGCTAATATAACTCCCAGGTGAGAGTTACTGTACAGAGGTTGGGCGGTGGCAGTGAGCAGTGTTGATTGAGCTTCCAATTTTAACTTGAAAATTCCTTTTCATCGTATTGCCGATGGTGCAAGGGCAGCTGGAATTGTGCAGTAGTGTAAGGTAAGTAATATGTTCATGTTTTAAAATATTTTTTAACAAGTTAGCTGGTGGCCAAACTTGTTATATCGGCTAAGTGAATGGTCGAGACCTTTGTTTATAGATAATAGCTACATCAGCGAACTTTAGATTTAGACGGTTGCTAGCTAGTTAACGTGGTTAGTTAATGTTTAGCGCTAGATTAATTAGCTATCTAGCTAAATGTTAGCGGGAACTTTATTTCAACTTCATTAGTTGGCTAAAATTAGCAAACAATTASATTTGAGAACATTTATCAAAATCCAAAAGGATCAGAGTTAGGCTGTACCGTTAGSTGATTTCAACCATGTGCGTGTTGAGTTCACAAGGCCAACTAACATTAGCGGTGCACCACGTGCATGGTGTTAATTGGGTTGTGACCGAGTGTGATCAATTTGAGCCTTGTTTGGTGCAGCATGTAGCTAGCCAGGAAGTGAAGGTTACAAACTGGCTAATATCTACTAATTTGTTCTTCAAAACGCATATAACTAAGAATGTTTGTCTGGCAAAAAAATTGTTAGCTAGCTAGCTATATAGCTAACTACAACACCGACCTCAACCGTAACTTAGCGCTAACGTTAGCTATCTAGCGCATATGGCCAGACGTGGTAGGGTTTTCCTCGGCCATTTAGATGAACATGTCTATGGTGTGTGTGCTTGTTGTGAATCACAGATCAGACATTGTGTTCAAGCCAATACGGCTTGAAATGTATTGGCCAGTTTATCTTTCTAATAGATTTGAGCGGTGGTGGTAACTGTTTGTAGCTAGTTAGATAGCTAGTTAGTTTGGTTGGTTGATTTCACTGGAATATTGCCTTGCCAAGCCCCAGATCCGCAGGCAGGTAGAAACCTGTTACATCATTAAAGTGGCATTTGGAACAAATGGTTGATCCACTGCAGGGAAGACAAAGGGGAGACGGTATAAGGGGGAATTTTGTGTGATTGTTTCTATATGTAAAGCTTTACCATAAAATGTTTGCAACCACATTTAACTTAAATATGACATTGTGTGTATTTGCATTTTGCAGGAGTGCAGAGTAACATGTTGGTGAAGGTCCAATACCAAAAATGCAAGAAGTTCATGAAGTTGCAGCCTGGTTTCTCTTATGGAGATTTCATTAATCAAGGTGAATATATGAACTGTCTGATGTATTTTCTTAATTGAACACTTGGGCTTGATTTGGTTCAGACCCATTATGTTGCCCCCTAGGTGGCTTATCTCCCTGTATTCTGATTAGTCTCTCTTTTTTTGTAGTCCAAAATAGGTTTGGACTGCCCTCTGCAGCACAAATACAGGAGGAGGAGGATGTCCTGCTGGACCTGATTGAGGCCAGTTCATACCTGTGCCTCACAATCAAATATCTTGATTAAGGTATCTTTCTACAGTCTCACATAATGATTTCAAGTAACATGAATGTATAGATTGATTGCYTTGATCCATTGTTTGTGCTCAGACTTTTTCCTGCCGGCTGTCTTGACATCCAGTTCGTGCATAGACACTTTATCCCTGTCGTCAAGTGATTTAGACCTGAGATCTCCAGAAAGGCCGTCTAAAAGGTCAAAACAACCTCAGGAGATTTARCCATTACTGATATTGGATGTTGATAATCCCATTTCTGTGTTTGGTCTTCATGGAGATTACGACAGCATAAAACAACCCTAAATGGTTTAACTTTTCTCTTGTCTTAATAGATGGTCCGAGATGCCTTGACTAGCAGACCTGATGGGTAAGACATATTAGAAAAGTACCAGACACCCAAAACATTGGACCACAGAGCCAGGAGAGAGAAGATTGCCATCTGAGTCAGGCACATGAAAGAGATGCATTGGTAAGCTTCTCATTAGCCAATCTGGCSACAAACAATGGATCAAAACAATCAAACTATACATTMATGTTATTTGGCATCATTATGAGACTGTAGAAAGATACAGCACATTCTTCAACAAAACTTTGGTTAAACATGTTTAGCGTGTGTATGCTTTACTGTTTTTAGGCAGGAGGCTTCCCACTCGTCAACAGAAATTATGTTATGCTCTTGGAAATGTGACCCTCTTTCCTTTTTTGACAGATCCTTTTTCCGTCAAAGGCTATGTAAGTGCTGGTAGAGCATGTTTGCTTTAATATTTTGACACTTGTTCTGTGGACTGAAAGGCATCAAACAGTCATAGAATCAAGTCTAAAAATAATAACCATTTGACTACCATGTTGGTCACCTTTTCCCACATCTAAGGAACACTTCTATTATCCTGACACAGGCAAAGGATATCTGAATTATTGTCTGAGGATGGTATCAAGGAAGACCCCCCCCACCCAGTCGGGAGTCCCAACCCATAGGAGGAAGACTGACCTGGACCACCAGCTTGTTGGTGATGCTTGCAAGGAGGCCATATCATTCCTTGTCCACTCGGCCAATGAAAAACAAATCTATCAGAAGATGGAGGTTTCAGTATCGCCTGGAGCTAGTTTATTGTCCAGACAGAAGCACAGATATCCTCAGTCTTTCCCAGGTTTCTGGACATCAAAGGATTGGTGAGTGATGTAGTATATCTTGCAATCAGAACTACAGGCTATTTGTCTGATTGAGAACATGATTTTGTGTTGGTCATGAAGTTGAGTTGATCCACTTTGTTTTAGGTGAATCAGGACTTTTTGCTGATGTTTGACAATGAAACAACCTCTAAGTTCATTGAAAAGTTGGACACTGTATTGAAGCCTAAAGTCATCAAATTTTCAAAATCCCCGGCTACGACCACTGATTTCTGTCGCCTCCTGAAAACTGCCAGAGAATGACAGCGAAACCAGTAAGTGGATTCTCTCGTGGTTAGTGCAATGTTTCAAACTCAGCGATATTGTTTTATGTMATTTGGGGTGTTTGCCTTTTCTTGCGCTCAGACTGGGACAATGATATGTCCTCCCTGCTGCTTCTTCATCTCCTCCCACCACCAGCMCGAGGGAAGAGCACCAAGATCAGTGCCAGTGATGCTGTGGGCAGACTAGTGCACTTTCAAAAGGTAAGATGATACAGTAATTGTTGTGTCATTTCTTTTTTGGATTGTCTCTTCATTATCTTAACATGTGGAGAGTGACTTAAAAAAGACCCTTTGTGTTTCGCAGTCATGCTGCAGCATTGAAGCCCATCTTGATGTGAGCCATGGTCAACAGCCATACCTCCTTGCCGTCAGAAGAAGACAGAGCAAGATTGACAACTACTACATTGTGGTGGACAAGAGGCTTGTTCCCTGACAGGCAACTAGTGGTCTGTGTGCGTTTGATGAACTGTTCAAAAGCCCACTTTGTCTTTAACCTGATGTATGATGATGCGCTTGTCAACTTCTACACATTTGTGCAGACAACCATCTACAACATTGATGTAGACAAAACAAGAGAGACCCCTAGCGTGATAGTTGTGGACAAAACTTCTTAACTAGATAAATGTATATTACGGTGCTTTTGTTGTCGAGTGTTGCACAGAAACAGCCATTCATTGATATTTCATTTGAGAATAGCTTCTATCCCTCCACCAGGTTCAGACTAATCTGTGTTCAAGATGGTTATAGACAGCAGTTTTCAACATACTCAGGTTTCTGAAAACATTTGAATAGTATTCATAAGAATTTTGGTCAAGTATTTTGGTCAATTTTGGTTGATGCTTAGAAGGGCCCTCATGTTGCCGATTCTCCAGTCCAGTCAGAAGCTCCACAAATGGGTGGTGACATTGGTGTCCCACATGATAACACTCAAAGTGATGGTTTTGAGAAGAATGGACAGTCAAATAAAWTCTAATTTTATTAGTTTATTAGTCGCCGAATACAACAGTGAAATGCCTACTTACGAGCCCCTAACCGACAGTGCCGTTTAAAAAAAAATATGAATAAGAGATAAAAGTAGCAAGTAATTAAAGAGGAGCAGTAAAAAGATAACAATATATACAGGGAGGTGCTGGTACAGAGTCGTCGATGTGTGGGGGCACCGGTTAGTTGAGGTAGTATGTACATGTAGGTAGAGTTAATTAAAGTGACTATGCATAGATGACAACAGAAAGTGGCATGGAGAGGGGAGGGGCAATGTAAATATTCTGGGTTGCCATTTGACTAGATGTTCTTGGCTTGGGGGTAGAAGCTGTTTAGACGCCTCTTGGACCTAGATTTGGCACTCCGGTACCGCTTGCCGTGTGGTAGCAGAAAGAATGGTCTATGACTAGGGTGGCTGGAGTCTTTGACAATTTTTAGGCCCTTCCTCTGACACCGCCGGGTATAAAGGTCCTGGATGGCCGGAAGCTTTGGCCCCAGTGATGTACTGAGCCGTTCGCACTACCATCTGTAGTGCCTTGCATTCGGAAGCCGAGCAGTTGCCATACCAGGCAGTGGTGCAACCAGTCAGAATGCTCTCGTTTGTGCAGCTGTAGAACCTTTTGAGGATCTGAGGACCCATGCCAAATATTTTCAGTCTCCTGAGGAGTAGGTTGGACAATGTTAGTTTGTTGGTGATGTGGACACCAAGGATCTTGAAGCTCTCAACCTGCTCCACTGCAGCCCAGTCGATCAGAATGGGGTCGTGCTCTGTCCTCTTTTTCCTGTAGTCYACAATCATCTCCTTTGTCTTGATCACGTTGAGGCAGAGGTTGTTGTCCTTGCACCACACGGCCAGGTCTCTGACCACCTCCCTATAGGCTGTCTCGTTATTGTCGGTGATCAGGCCTACCGCTGTTGTGTCATCGGCAAATTTAATGATGGTGTTGGAGTTGTTCCTGGCCGTGCAGTCATTAGTGAACAGGGAGTACAGGAGGGGGCTGAACACGCACCCCTGGGGGGCCCCTGTGTTGAGGATCAGCGTGGCGGATGTGTTGTTACCTACCCTTACCACCTGGGGGCGGCCGGTCAGGAAGTCCAGGATCCAGTTGCAGAGGGAGGTGTTTAGTTCCAGGGTCCTTAGCTTATTGGTGAGCTTTGAGGGCACTATTGTGTTGAACGCTGAGCTGTAGTCAATGAATAGCATTCTCACATAGGTTTTCCTTTTGCCCAGGTGGGAAAGGGCAGTGTGGAGTGCAATAGAGACTGCATCATCTGTGGATCTGTTGGGGCGGTATGGGAATTGGAGTGAGTCTAATGTTTCTGGGATAATAGTGTTGATGTGAGCCATGACCAGCCTTTCAAAGCACTTCATGGCTACAGACGTGAGTGCTACGGGTCGGTAGTCAKTTGGGCAGGTTACCTTAGTGTTCTTGGGAACAGGCACTATGGTGGTCTGCTTGAAACATGTTGGTATTACAGACTCGTACAGGGAGAGGTTGAAAATGTCAGTGAAGACACTTGCTAGTTGGTCAGTGCATCCTCGCAGTACACATCCTGGTATTCCATCTGGCCCTGTGGCCTTGTGAATGTTAACCTGTCTAAAGGTCTTATTCACATTGGCTGCGGAGAGCATGATCACACAGTCTTCCGGTACAGCTGGTGCTCTCATGCATGTTTCAGTGTGATTTGCCTCGAAGCGAGCGTAGAAGTAGTTTATCTCGTCTGGTAGGCTTGTGTCACTGGGCAGCTCTTGTCTGAGCTTCCCTTTGTAGTCTGTAATGGTTTAAAGGTTCTGCCACATCCGACGAGCGTCAGAGCCGGTGCAGTACGACTCGATCTTAGTCCTGTATAGATGCTTTGCCTGTTTGATGGTTCGTCGGATTTCTTACAAGCTTCCAGGTTAGAGTCCCGCTCCTTGAAAGCGGAAGCTCGAACCTTCAGCTCAGTGCGGATGCTGCCTGTAATCCATGGTTTCTGGTTGGGATATGTACGTACGGTCACTGTGGGGACGACGTCATCAATGCACTTATTGATGAAGCCAATGACAGATGTGGTGTACTCCTCAATGCCATTGGAGGAATCCCAGAACATATTCCAGTCTATGCTAGCAAAACAGTCCTGTAGTTTAGCATCTGCTTCATCTGACCACTTTATCGATCTAGTCACTGGTGCTTACTGCTTTATTTTTTGCTTGTAAGCAGGAATCAGGAGGATAGAATTATGGTCAGATTTGCAAAATGGAGGGCGAGGGAAAGCTATATATGCATCTCTGTGTGTGGAGTATAGGTGGTCCAGAGTTAGTTTCCTTCTGGTTGCTCTTTTAACATGTTGATAGAAATTAGGTTAAACGGATTTAAGTTTCCCTGCRTTAAAGTCCCYKGCTACTAGGAGTGCCGCCTCTGGGTGAGCGTTTTCTTGTTTGCTTATGGCGGAATACAACTCATTCAATGCTTTCTTAGTGCCCACCTCTGACTGTGGTGGTATGTAAACAGCTACAAAGAATATAGATGAAAACTCTCTCGGTAGGTGATGTGGTCTGCAGCTCAGCATGAGAAACTCTACCTCAGGCGAGCAATAGCTCGAGACTTCCTTAGATATCGTKCACCAGCTGTTATTTACTAAAATACATAGACCGCCGCCCCTTGTCTTACCAGACGCCACTGTTCTATCCTGCCGGTACATCATATAATCAGCCAACTGTATGTTGATATTGTCGTCGTTCAGCAATGACTCTGTGAAGCATAAAATGTTACCATTTGTAATGTCCCGTTGGTAGTTTAATCTTCCCAGTAACTTGTCAATTTTATTGTCCAAAGATTGCGTGTTTGCGAGCAGAATTGAGGGGAGTGGGGGTTTATTCGATCGCCTCCTACTCCTCAGAAAGCAGCCCGCCCTCCGGCCTCTCTTTCTCCGCCTCCTCTTCACTCAGATCACTGGGGTTGGGGCCTGTTCCGGAGGGAGCCGTATATCCTCCGCCTCGGGCTCRTCAGAGTCCTGAAAGAAGAAAAAGGATTCCACTAGTCCGTGGAGAGTAATCGCAGTCCTGATGTTTAGAAGTTATTTTCGGTCATAAGAGTTGGTAGCGGCAACATTATGTACAGTAAAACAATAGTAAAACAATAAGTTACAAATAACACAGATAAACAAACAAAAAAACACAATCGGTTGGGGGCACGTAAGACGTCTGCCTTCTGCTCCGGCGCCATTTTACTTACCGGCGCTATTTTACAGTCTTGCTAAAGATATGTGTCCCTCCATCGTTGACAAGTTGCTAACTTGTGGTGCTGCAAATAGTGTGTCAACAGTAGTGTGTGATTTAGAAGAGCTTACTACTGGGCTGCACTCCCAAATTAAACAAGCTCTTCTGTCAGTTATGCCTATGGATAACCCCTTCATTTCAAAACGTGCGCTTCTCTCTAGAATCTACTCGTTTGACTATGGGTATTTGGAGCACAAAAACCGTCCAACTAAAGACAACCTAGAGAACAGTGGAAATAGCATAGCACTTAATTATATTCAAACTCTGTGTCTTGTGAGAAACGTTCACTTGATTTTGGGTGATGTTCCACCAGGAAATAACAACTGGAATTTACTGCTCGTCTTACTTCAAATAACCAACAGTTTTTTTCCCCCTTTTCTTAGCCAGGGCATGACTGTATCTGAAGCATTCGATAATGCCCAAACATAACTTTATGATACATTACCCAGCATGCATAAGATAAATCAATCCTTTATTGCATAATGTGGAGCATGAGGTTTGAGGAAAAGCACAAACTCTTTAAAAACACCATCAAAAACTTCAAGAATATTACTAAGTCCCTTGCCAAAAAACACATATTTGCTATAGGCCATCACTGGRAGATATCACCATTGCGACATACAGAGTATTGACCGATGAAAGCGTTTTCTCTGAGTGATTTTACTGGTGGTGAGGAGTTGGCAGCCTCACTTCAGGTCACTATGCAGAAAGCCATTTACTTTACCAGCTGGGTTAAGATGGGTGGCAACGAGTACAGAGAGGGACTGTTAGTTTGCAGTAAGATGGAGAATGAAATGCCAGACTTTTGTGGTTGACAATATTGTATACCTATTGCTGGACAAGTTGCATACTGATCATTTCAGTGAACATTACCATGCATTCTCTGTGTTTGATAGTGTTGTTAACAAAGTTGTTGTCAATGTTGATGATCTGAAAGCCTTTTATCCTTCAAAGTGCTTATGGTGCTGATGAGAGACTTTATGTTGTTCCTTTGTATGACATGATTGAGTAATAGTCAGATTATTGCCAACTTTGTCAAGAAAATTGCATACCTAGTCTTAAGAGGGCTTCCACTTGTTTTAAATAGCAACTCTGCAAATAATTKTAATGTGCCTGTGATGCACTGTTTTGACTGTGATGCGCCTGTGATGCACCTCTTTCATTTTAATGTGCCTGTGATGCACTGATTTAAATTGAATGTGCCTGTGATGCACCTCTTTCATTTTAATGTGCCTGTAATGCACTGATTTAAGTTGAATGTGCCTGTGATGCACCTCTTTCATTCTAATGTGCCTGTGATGCACTGTTTGTGAACTAAATAAATGAAACAAAGCAGAGTCACTACTCTTGTAACAAATCCTTTATTGCTTCTGTTTAACTCGCTTTCAACTTGCAGGCTTGATTTGAGTGGGAGAAAATCAGACAAAATTGTTATTTCCTAGTGTGCATATTTAGCACTTCCTGGTGTCATTTCAGCTACAGGGTGCATTCTCTAGAGTTGATCCTCAACACTGAAAGGTGTTGCTGCTTAATACTGGGGGTGTTGAAAAAACACTCCCATGGGTCATTTGAACAACATCTGAAGTKKTATATTTTAACACTCCAAGTGTTTCAATATGAACACTAAACGTGTTAAATTAACACTGAGTGGCCCTATATAAACACTGGATGAGWGTTGAAAAAACACTCCCATGGGTCATTTGAACAACACCTGAAGTAGTATATCTTAACATTTAGAGAGTTTCAATATTAGCATTACAAAAAGTGTTAAATTAACACTGATAAAGTACCTTTATAAACAMTGGACGAGTGTTCAAATTAACACTGGATGAGTGTTGAAAAAACACTCCCATGGGTCATTTGAACAACACCTGAAGTAGTATATCTTAACATTTAGAGAGTTTCAATATTAGCATTACAAAAAGTGTTAAATTAACACTGATAAAGTACCTTTATAAACACTGGACGAGTGTTCAAATTAACACTTGCAAATTTGCTGTGTACTGAACGAAGGTAATAGTTCATTTGAATTGTGGATACATGCTTAAAATAACACATTTCAGATGAAATCATTTAGTTTTTGTTGTAAGGTAATGTCTCACCACCATTATGCTTGAATTTTGCAGCTTGTGACTGCAGCATAGTGTTGACGTGGGTTTTACGTTAGTGTTCCTTGAATAATATTGATTTGAAGTCAATCAACATTCAAGTTCCATATATTTCCAACTGGAAATGTAATGAAAACAATGTGGAGAATTAACCATGTTAAATCAAACAATTGCTCATCACAGCTTCTTTCTCCTTCAATCCTTTCTTTAYCCCCTCTCAATCCCTCTTCTTCTTCCTTTTTCACTTTTCTTGCACTTCTCCTCACTAATAACCTATGTCTCTGTGTATCTTTCTCCCTTTCTCTCTCCTCCACTCTCTCTCGCTCTCTCTCCAGGACAAAGAGGTGAATCTAGAGCAGGTCCACCAGCGTTTGAACAGCCTCCTGGACGAGGACATGGCGCACAAGCAGCTGCCGGGCCAATCTATCGAGATCTCTGCCCTGGACATCAGCAGCATGCAGCCCAGCCAGTCCCTGGAAGGCCTGCCTTCACGGGACCACTACCTGGGTCACCACAGGGAGTCGGTCTCTGTGACCACTTTCCTCCAGGAGGGGCAAGGAGCAGGAAGGACACTGGGCAGGGGCACTGGCAGAACCCTCCCCCTACCCCTCAGCAGCGCCACCATGCCCTCTATCCGCTGCAAACACAGGGCGCCCAACGGGGGGCTCTGCCAACAGAGCCCTGTCAAGACACCAATGCCAAAGTCATACCAATCAGGGCCTGGAAGAACCAATCCAGAAGCCATTGATGTAAGCCATGGGACTTCAATCTGACCACTCAGCCTCAGCGCAATCACAGACACTCAAGCCCCATTTATACCAGGTTCTAACATGCATCTTTTTTYCTCCACATTCTGATTGTGCCCACATTTTTTGACAGGTGTAGATAATGGAAAGATGTTTTGTGATCTGATTGTGAGCAGATGGCTATCTTACAAGTGTAGACGGATCTGGACAGTGAAACCATTTAAGTCATCATTACACCACCCTCTGGAATCATTGACTTWTGGCATCAATATGTGTATTAAAAAAAGATATATTATTTGGAAATATGCTTTTGTTAAATATTTTGCATACAGGGAGGGACCAGGAAATCTGGTCAACAATGCATAGACCCATGTCTGAAAATGTGGGCCCAATCAGAATGTGGACAAGATCAGGACTCATGTTGACTGTGGTGAGCTATAGGCTAAAGGATCAATCGTCACAGGTGAGAGAAAATATAAATATGTCTGGCATTTTATTTAATTTTTCGCTGAAGAAATATGGAGGAAAACAAAATTAGGAAAATGACTTTCATGTACATATTTGTAAGTATGGACAAAAAGAGGTGAGAAAAAAAAACTGTATTTTGAATATTCTCAATTTTTTAAGTTGGGTTTAAAAAACAGATACAAAATTATACAAAAAATTACTGTTTGAATGGCTTTGTAAAATTTGTTCTAAATTAATTAAGGTGATAATTCCTTCTGGTTGTTTTCTAAGTGCCAAGTTCAAAGATGTTTTCTTTCAAATTAACATTATATGAATGTACGAAATGTATGAAAAGATACTTCAAAGACAGTGGAAAGAGTTGATTTGTTTCATATGAAAACAATAAAGAATGATAAAAACTTGTTGTTTTTGTACCACGTCGCTTTTGTAATCCTTCATTTATTTTCATGTATGAGTGAGTGGCCGTGTCCAAATACCCAAACCTGCATTCTAAATAGTAGGCATTTTAGGTATACGAAAATAGAATGTTTTATTGTACTTTAAATTTTGAAAATCGAGTATGGCTCATCATGGATATAACCTGTTTTAGCATGGACATTGCCGTTGAGGGCTTCCAACATTTGGGAGCAATCAGCAAATGATTAATAAAATTGTCGACTTTAAAATGGAGATAGCCTCAATGGCGCTYTCCATGCTRTCACAGATGCTATAATGGCACATAAACAAAGATGAGTCCTCTATCTATGGCATCTTGGTCACACTCGTATCTGCCCTCTCATTGGCTAAAATGTTCTCACCTGATGTCGCCACTTCTTGCCTGCCTGACATCTTTGAGGACATGTATTTCCATTGTTAGAGACAGGCACTCAAATATCTTGTCAATATAATAGACAATATTTGGTTATACTCATTTCAGCTTTTCATCTAGTCGAATTTGCTGCACACTTTGAGGAAGAGAAGTGTCTTTCCAGACTCACGTGTGTTTAACAACAGCTGATAATCAGCTGGTAATGAGATAAGGGGACACGCTGATGTGTGTGCTGTGAACAAGAATAGTGGAATTGGCAGTTCGCCTTCTATAATTATGCATTGGGGACTGCAGTCAGGTCAAGACCCTRGTGAGGATGACAAGCACGCAGATGAGCTTCCCTGAAACGGTTTCTAAAGGTTTGTGCAGACATTCATCACCCCCCTTTTGACCTCATTTTCCGCAGCAACCAGTGATCCGGGTCAACAGCATCAATGTAACAGTAGAGCTTCCGTCCCTCTCCTCGCCCCTACCTGGGTTCGAACCAGGGACCCTCTGCACACATCAACAACAGCCACCCTCGAAGCATMRTATCACGGAACCCAAACCGGCTGCGCGCGTGCGCCATCGTGCGCTATCGTGCATACATTTATTTTSCCCCCCCCACACCAAGCTTGCACTTGCTAGCTAACGTTAATTCGTCCTATTTAGCTAGCTTGCTGTTGCTAGCTCATWTGTCCTGGGATATAAACATTGAGTTGTTATTTTACCTGAAATGCACAAGGACCTCTACTCCGACAATTAATCCACACATAAAACGGCCAACCGAATCGTTTCTAGTCATCTCTCCTCCTTCCAGGCTTTTTCATCTTTGAACTTATATGATGATCGCATCTAAACTTTCATAGTATTACCATGACAACCGGCAACAAAGTTCGTCTTTCAATCACCCACGTGGGTATAACCAATGAGGAGATGGCACGTGGGTACCTGCTTCTATAAACCAATGAGATGACTTTCAGCGCGATCTGCGTCAGAAATAGGAACGACTTCTATTTTAGCCCTTGGCATCGCAGACGCTGGTTGGCGCGCGCTAGCAGTGTGGGTGCAATAATTGAATAACATGGATTTCTAAATGTATTTTGCAACGCTCGCGCACGCGTCTGGTCTGGTCAGCATGTTACCCATCGCGCCACAAAAGCCGCGGCCCTTGCAGAGTAAAGGGAACAACTAATTCAAGCTCTCAGAGCGAGTGACGTCACCAATTGAAACGCTGTTAGCGCGCACCACCGCTAACTAGCTAGCCATTTCMCATCRGTTACACACAACATTTGGGAGAAATAAGCTTTATGTGCATGTGAAACATTTCTGGGATCGTTTATTTCAGCTCATAMAACATGGGACCAACACGTGTTTGTATTTTTGTACAATATATATATTTTTAACCCTTATTTTACCAGGTAAGTTGACTGATAACACCATCTCATGTACAGCAACAACCTGGGGAATATTTACAGGGGAGTGGAGAACGGATCAATGAGCCAATTGGAAGCTGGGGATGATTAGGTGACCATGATTGTATGAGGGCCAAACAGGTTATTTTTGGGGGGACTAGAGGAAAGAATGTCTCCTACTGGCCCACCAACACCACTTCCAGCAGCATCTGGTCTTCCATCCAGGGACCAACCAGGACCAACTCTGTTTAGCTCCAGAGGCAAGCAAGCAGTGGGATGCAGGATGGTATGCGGCTGGCATTATGTTTACTAGGCCTACTTGGTACTGCTATTTTGTTCTGCTTGCATTCATTGGTTCGCATTCGCAGCAGTGTCGCTATTCTAAACCAGACTGCTATAACTGGGCTACTATCAGCGTTTAGTCTGGATTATTTTCATAAAACAGCTGTGTGTATGGCTGCATTCATATAGACTGTCTGTAATAGGTGAATTACCTTATTTATCTTGTAGCCTATTTTCATTACCAAAGTGACTTTGTTTTAGTGTGTAGGGCGCTGTCCATTGTGCTGATACAGTGCAGTGGAGATAGGCTACAGATTTCGCGCCAACCTCTCACTTCAAAAGCACTCAATGGTGTTGGAGTCTAAGCATTTGAACTGTATATGTATTGTGGTATCGCGTGATATAAGCAGAATTAAATATAATTCCAATGCAAGAACCCACCATAATTGTGCCCCCCTCACCAATTTCAACTGCCCCCTCAGTCACTTTATCCTGGCACTGGGTCTGAATAGCATGCTATTCACCTGCTATTCGTTCTGGGTGGAGAACTAAGAAATAAAGGCGTGGCGGAGGTGTGCCCACAGATAAGCAGTGTTCTGACCTTGACTTAATTCCCTCATAATTCCAGCACGTGTACGCGTGAGGAAACCATTAATAAGGTCGAGCGAATCTTCCAGATCCAATTGGAAAAAGCATCTACTTTATTTTTTCTGATTGTAATAACGGCATTTTCCATGCACTGTAATTTATAAATTGATGAGAGCTATTAATAAAAGCTATGTAAATGAGTACCTAGCTCTGAACCCCCATCAAATACATTTTAAGAAAGTTTAAGCTCATTTACTGCATTTCTATAAAAACATTTAACTCTACAATGCTATTTGGAGAACAGCAAAAACAAGCAAAAATTACCCCAGTGTCACGACTTCTGCTGAAGTTGGTCCCTCTCCTTGTTCGGGCGACGTTCGGCGGTCGACGTCACCGGCTTTCTAGCCATCGCCGATACACTTTTCATTTTCCATTTGTTTTGTCTTTGTTTTCTACACACCTGGTTTCTATTCCCCAATTACATGTTCATTATTTAACCCTCTGTTTCCCCCATGTTTGTGTGCGTGTTTGTATATAATGTTCAGGTCGTTACATGTTGGTTGGTATTGTTTGCCGGGTTCGTTATTACGCCCGTTATTTACGAGTGACCGGTAATTTCACGCATCTTTAGTGTTTGTTTTATACTGGTGCTGTTCAWGCAATAAATKACCTTGTACACTCATCTCTGCTCTCCTGCGCCTGATTCCATGCAAGTTACCCACAGCCTGACACCCAGCCACTATCACATTGGTTACTGTAGCTTCATTCAYCTCTGTCAATCTACAAACACATAACCTATAAGCTATACACTTAAACGCTACACATGAACCCTTTAGACCCCAATAGAATTCTAKAATGCTTCTGTAGATTACTGAGAATGTTCAAGATTAAGCACATTTTCCCACACATTTTAAACAGAGCTCAAAAACAGAACAAAGGACAATTACAAGTTAACTTAGTTTTGAAGAGCACAACTTCTTCTTTAATACTGTATGACACCACATTCATGTCAATAGGAATAACACTCATTTTGTCTTCCATTGTGTAAAGACACTATCATAAGATGATTAACACTCAACAACAACAAAAGAACTGGAGTTTTTCAATTGTAATGAATTTGACTAAATKACTCACTCAAAATGTACCAAGTATAATATATTATACTTATAAATATTATTTATATATAATGTGACCAGAGGACAATATTCAGAAAGTATTTCAAAGCCACACTAAGTAGGCTATTTGAATGACAGCTATTCTTACTTCTGTAACAATGTAAAAATGCAAACAACTATTCAGACACTATTTCAAAATGTGGATAACCTCTCTCAATAAGATTTAGTACAGACTAGGCCTGACACAAAATGTTGAACTAGTAGCTTACTTTCACAACAATTCAGTGAATGCGTCCACTCCAAATGCACCCTCTCTTGTGCCCTTCAAACTTCACCTGCTTTCAAATGAGTTACCTCTTGGTCCACACACCCTGGTGCCACACTCTTGGCTCCCTTCTTCCTGGCACTGTAGCTATATCACAAAGTGAATGCACAAGCTGCATTTTGAAAGCCTTCATGGACCAGCACCAGCTGTTTCTGGGAAGGGGCCTTTGCAAGGTCTTCCACACAATGTATGCATTTATGATGGCAATGTTGAGCATCCCCCAAAACACATACTTCCACCATTKTCTGCCAACATTGTAATAGCTCCTCAGTTGGTGAAGATGGTCAACCCCGCCCATTTTCTTGTTGTAATCTATTACAAGCTCTGGAACAGATATAAGTTCCTACCAATTTTAGAAACAACTCCAAACCCCCCTGCCACTGTCACTTTAGGCCCAGGCTTTGTGGTACAAGGGTAAATGGTGGGACTTGGGGCAGACACACTCCATGGAAACATAGGCTCCCCTCTTGAGTGTGCTCTCCCTTTTCCCCTCCCTCTTCTTCCTCTCCCTTTTTCCTCCTCCTCTCCATGTTCCTCTTCCCCCCCCTCTCCCATCTCTTCACTCACCTCTTCCTCTCTCCCTCCACTCTCCTCTCATTCACTCTCCTCTTCCTCTTTCCCTCTACTCTCCCTTCTCTTCACTCTCCTCTTCCTTTCCCCTCCACTCTCCTCTCGCTCCACTCCTCCCTCTACTCCATATTTCTATCCCACCAATCATCTCTAACTCCTCTACCTCCYTGCCTTTTGCTGCTGAGTCCTGACTCTCCACATCACTTCCCTCGCTTTCACTGACCTGAGCAACAAATAGGATACAATTGTGGTYGTCTCTTTTCCTTCCTCTCTTTTTCTCAACCATACTAACTCTCTTCCTAATAACGGGTTTTCACCATGCCCAAACTGGACACGTCGCGTGCACGAGCATTGCAAAATAAATTTACACATACATGTTATTCAATAATTGCACTCACACTGCCTTGCGTGCGCCCACAAGCGTCTGTGTTGCCAGGCTTTAAAATATAAGTTGATTCGCGCTGCAAGTCCTGCCTCTCCCATTTCCTCATTGGTTTTTAGGAACATTTACCCACGTGGGTGATTGAAAGATGAACTGAGGTCGGTTGTGGTAATGCACCTTATAATGAAAGTTAGTTGGCAATTGCCATATAAAGTCCAAAGAAGAAAAAGCCTGGAAGGAGGAGCCTGGAAGGAGGAGAGATGAATAGAAACGATTCGGTTGACCGTTTTATGTGTGGATTCATTGTTGGAGTAGAGGACCTTGTGCATTTCAGGTAAAATAACAACTCAATGTTTATATCCCAGGACAAATTAGCTAGCAACAGCAAGCTAGCTAGCTAAATTGCCATAACTGTTTAATGCTTTTCGACCTGTCCCCAAATTAATATAATTGGTTCAGAGTTTGTTTTGATATTTCAATCTGCGTGTGGTGATCGTGTTTGGTGTGGGGGGACAAAATCAWTTTGTGCACGATGGCGCACGCGCACGTACGGTTTGGGCATTTTGTAACACGACAGCTAAACTGTCAAATAATAGGAAAATTAGGCAATGTATAGCCTATGAATATCTGCACCTAGCAAAAATTACAAACCATAACCTATTCCAACAGATAAACACAAATTACTCTACCTTTAATTTTGGTGACTAGTTAGCTGGTGGTCTGTATAGCTAGGTAGTGAAAGTGACATCTGACGTTGAAGCTCTGTGAGCGCAGCTCAAATCTACCGCTACACACAACTGACATACTAACTAGCTTGCTAGCTAGCTATAGCAAGCAGCTTGGGCCATTTCCATATGAATTACATTGGTAGAAATAATACAAAACAACCAACAATGTTAACTGACTATATACAGCTAAACACTGRAGCTATTTCCATGAGACAGAGAGCAATCATTCAAGTTCCACCACTGATGTGCTCGCCTCTACCAACCAAGTTATGACATGACAGGATTTGCTAATCTGAGAGCTATTCCCCACAGCATCATTGACAAAACCAAACATATTTCTGCCGTTTACTTATTTCACTCACCTCGACAACATCGCTTTTCAAAGTGCATGGACGTGTCCRAATCCGTATCACCAACCAACATAGAGATACAGCCTCTTTCACAGTGAAAAGTCATGTTTGCTTTGGCACCATCATTTTGTATAATGAAGTGAAAAAGACTTTGAAAAGTAAAATGACAGCACACCCTGTTTTCTGTTTCTGGTTGATGACAACGGCCACACGAATACGACAACAGGTTGTTAGCAAGTTAATGTTGCGATATTGACACACATATCATTGTTAGGAAAAAAAGGCTATAGTAATTGATAGAAATGTCGTCGACGGCCACTATGGGCTCTAAAGAGTTAAACAAATCAACTTTTTTTTTAAAGTATACACCTCACACACATAGTTATGGGTTTAAAAAAAAGAACACATCTGTACCCTGTCAGATATAGAGTTGAAATGTATACAATTTGGAGATTGCAGTCACAGAAGACTGAAATATAATAAAACAGTTTGAAATAGAAACACCAGATTTTCTAATGTTTATTCATTATGAAAAATATGAATAACATTCCATTCATGAGGCCACTAGAGGGTGATTTGCTCATTTGACTGCAGGAAAGTGCTACCAGCTAATTCCCGGCAATTCTATACATTTTGCCATGAGGAAACATTAGCTTTTTTTCAGTTTTAAAAGCTAATTTCCTGCAATTCTACACGTTGCCATGACTTATGTCATGTTAATATGATATCTGAGTGAGTGTGACTAACAAAATCAATGGGGCTCCCTGGAGGTCAGGGCCCCTGGCCACGTGCCCTGCGTGTACAGTCGGGTAATACAGCCATGATTAATACAAGTTTAGATAGCTGGCTAGACTAACTAGACTAATGAACAAATCTAAAAAAAAAATGGTGTTTGACTGTCAGTGATTGACATATAACAAGAGTAAAACAGCTGATGCACAACTATGGTTTTGAAATTGCACCTGTGTATTCTACTATTTTAATCCTCAAGTTGAGACTGACTGACTGACCTCACATGTAACTACGGCCCTGTACCTGAGTTTAACAGAATTAGCAATGTGATAAACAACTWTTTGCAATTTGATAAATAATCCAGGAAAAACCAAGTGTATTGACAGAGCCATGAAGGTTTTATACTGTCCTCTGCAAAGACCTTCAGAATTTCAGGCAGAAATAAAAGAACCCATAGTGTAAGAAATGGTCTGGGTTTGAATGAAAGGACTGTATAACTGGCTTTACTGAATGGGGCTGTCCACCAATTGGCTCCCGTTAGAGATACTTGGATTCAGGACTTCTTGTTTTATTTTAGGCAGTTCAATCATCAGAGGATAATGTACTGTAGTAGTAGTATGTTTCTGGGAACAAAAGGAAATAAGTAATCAACATAATCCACAATAAATGTAAAAGCAGGCTCCAATTATACTGTGTGTTAACACAGTTCAACAATACACATTTCCCAATATACAGTGCATTCGGAAAGTATTCAGCCCACTTAAATTTTTCCACATTTTGTTACATTACAGCCTTATTCTAAAATGAGTTATATAGTTTTTTCCCTCATCGATCTACACACAATAYCCCATAATGACAAAGCAAAAACAGGTTGTTAGAAACGTTTGCAAATGTAAAAAAAAATTATATTAATGAAATTTGACATTTACATAAGTATTCAGACCCTTTACTCAATACTTTGTTGAAGCACCTTTAACAACGATTACAGCCTCGGTTCTTCTTGGGTATGATGCAACAAGCTTGGCACACCTGTATTTGGGGGGTTTATTACATTCTTCTCTGCAGATCCTCTCAAGCTTTGTCAGGTTGGATGGGGAGCTTCGCTGCACAGCTATTTTCTGGTCTCTCCAGAGATRTTCAATTGGGTTCAAGTCCAGGCTCTGGCTGGGCCTCTCAAGGACGTCCAGAGACTTGTCCCGAAGCCACCCCTGCATTGTCTTGGCTGTGTGCTTAGGGTCGTTGTCCTGTTGGAAGGTGAACCTTCGCCTCAGTCTGAGGTCCTGAGCAGGTTTTCATCGAGGATATGAAGGATAATGGCGCTGGAGGGAATGGCTGACATTTTAAGAGCTCCTAACCAACTGTGCTATTTTGATAGTTTTTTTTGCATGGTTTGTAACAAATTTGTACATAATGTTGCTACTACGGTCTTTTATGACAGAAAATAGCTTCTGGACATAAAAACACCAATTACTCACCTCGAACTTGTCAAATATATTTTCTTTAATGAGTCAGATGCAATGGATATACTGCTTTGTCGAGAGAAGGCCAAAATCCCCGTCATCTGCGTAAAGAAAAGACGGAGGAGAGCAGGATGCCTTGTTAGAATTTGCTGACAAGTAGGTAAACCACCACTACCCTCCGTATTATTTTCCAACGTGCAATCAAACAAACTAGATGATCTATGATTAAGACTATCCTACCAACGGGACATTAGAAACTGTAATATGTTATGTTTCACCGAGACGTGGCTAAACRATGACACAGATGATATAGAGCTGGCTGGCTTCTCCGTTCATCAGCAGGACAGAGCAGCTAGGTCTGGTAAGACGAGGGGCGGGGGGGTGTGTATATTTGTCAATTACTGCTGGTGCGCAATGTCTAATATTAAAGAAGTTTCAAGGCATCGCTCGCCTGAGGTAGAATACCACATGATAAGCTGTAGACCACACTACCTACCAAGAGAAATCGCATCTATATTACTCGTAGCCGTCTATTTACTACCACAAACCGATGCTGGCACTAAGACAGTACTCAACAAGCTGCATAAAGCCATAAGCAAACAAGAAAATGCTCCTAGTGGCCGGGAACTTTAATGCAGGCAAACTTAAATCCGTTTTTACCTCCATTCTACCAGCATGTCACATGTGCAACCAGAGAGAAAAAAAACTCTAGACCACCTTTACTCCACACACAGAGGCGCATACAAAGCTCTCCCTCGCCCTCTATTTGGTAAATCTGACCATAATTGTATCCTCCTGATTCCTGCTTACAAGCAAAAACTAAAGCAGGAAGTACCGGTGGATCCGGAATATGGAAGTGGTCAGATGACATGAATGCTATGCTACATGACTGTTTTGTTAGCACAGACTGGAATATGTTCCAGGATTCATCCAATGGCATTGAGGAGTATACCACCTCAGTCACCGGCTTCATTAATAAGTGCATCGACGACGTCGTCCCCACAGTGACCATACATACATATCCCAACCAGAAGCCCCGGATTACAGGCAACATCCACATCGAGCTAAAGGCTAGAGCTGCCGCTTTCAAGGAGTGAGACACTAATTCGGTCGCTTATAACAAATCCCACAATACACTCAGACGAACCATTAAACAGGCAAAGCGTTAATACAGGACTAAGTTTGAATCCTAATACACCAGCTCTGACGCTCGTCGGATGTGGCAGGACTTGACAACTATTACGGACTACAAAGGGAAACCCAGCCGTGAGCTGCCCAGTGACGTGGGCCTATCAGATGAACTAAATGCCTTTTATGCTCGCTTTGAGGCAAGCAACACTGAMGCATGCATGAGAGCACCAGCTGTTCCAGACAACTGTGTGATCACGCTCTCCGTACCCAATGTGAGCAACACCTTTATGTCAACATTAACAAAGCCGCAGGCCAGACGGATTACCAGGACGTGTACTGCAATCATGCATGGACCAACTAGCAAGTGTCTTCACTGACATTTTCAACCTCTCCCTGACCGGGTCTGTAATACCTACATGTTTCAAGAAAAACACCATAGTCCTTGTGCCCATGAAAGGGAAGATAACCTGCCTAAATGATTACATAGCACTCACGTTGGTCGTCATCAAGTGCTTTGAAAGGTTGGTCATGGCTCACATCAACACCATCCTGACAGAAACTCTAGACCCACTCAAATTCACATACCGCCCTAATAGTTCCACAGATGTCACAATCTCAATCGCACTCCACACCACCCTTTCCCACCTGGACAAAAGGAACACCTATGTAAGAATGCTGTTCATTGACTACAGATCAGCGTTAGACACCATAGTAACCACAAAGCTCATCACTAAGCTAAGGACCCTGGGAGTAAACACCTCCCTCTGCAACTGAATCCTAGACATCCTGACTGGCCACCCCCAGGTGGTAAGGGTAGGCAACAACACATCTGCCATGCTGATCCTCAACACTGGGGTCCCTCAGGGATGCGTGCTTAGTCCCCTCCTGTATTCCCTGTTCACCCACGAMTGCTACCGCACGGCAAGCAGTACCGGAGCGCCAAGTCTAGGACCAAAAGGCTCCTTAACAGCTTCTACCCCCAAACCAATCAATGAACAATTAATCAAATGGCTACCCGGACTATTTACATTGACCCTGCTGCTACTCGCTGTTTATTATCTATGAATAGTCACTTTACAAATTTCCTCGACTAACCTGTGCCCCTGCACATTGACTCGGTACCGGTACCAACTGTATACAGCCTCGTAATTGTTATGTMATTTTTTTGTGTTGCTTTATGKTTTTWTTWTTTTTTACTTTAGTTAATTTTGTAAATATTTTCTTAACTCTATTTCTTGAACTGCATTGTTGGTTAAGGGCTTGTAAGTAAGTATTTCACGGTCTACACCTGTTGTATTCGGCGCATGTGACAACTATGATTTGATATCTTTGTACTTTGCTCCGTTCATCTTTCCATCGATCCTGACTAGTTTCCCAGTCCCTGCCCCTGAAATTATCCCCACAGCACGATGCTGCCACCACCATGCTTCACCGTAGGGATGGTGCCTGGTTTCCTCCAGATGTGATGCTTGGCATTCAGGCCAAAGAGTTCAATCTTGGTTCCATCAGACCAGAGAGTCTTGTTTCTCATGGTCTGAGAGTCCTTTAGTTGCCTTTTGGGAAACTCCAAGCGAGCTGTCATGTGCTTTTTACTGAGGAGTRGCTTCCACCTGACCACCCAACCATAAAGGCCTTATTTGTGGAGTGCTGCAGATATGGTTGTTCTTCTGGAATATTCTGCCATCTCCACAGAGGAACTCTGGAGCTCTGTCAGAGTGACCATCGGGTTCGTGGTCCCCTCCCTGACCAAGGCCCTTCTCACTCGATTGCTCAGTTTGGCCGGGCGGCCAGCTATAGGAAGAGTCTTGGCGGTTACAAACTCCTTCCATTTAAGAATGATGGAGGCCACTGTGTTCTTGGGGGCCTTCAACGCTGCAGACAATTTTGGGTACCCTGCCCCAGATCTGTGCCTCAACACATTGCTGTCTCGGAACTCTACGGACAATTCCTTTGACCTCATGCCTTGGTTTTGCTCTGACATGCACTGTCAACTGTGGGACCTTATATAGACAGGTGTGCCTTTCTAAATCATGTCCAATCAATTGAATTTACCACATGTGGACTCCAAGTTGTAGACACATCTCAAGGATGATCAATGGAAACAGGATGCACCTAAGCTCAATTTCGWGTCTCATAGCAAAGTGTCTGAATACTTATGTGAATGTGATATTTCTGATTTTGCTTTATCACTATGGTGTAGTGTGTGTAGATTGATGAGGAAAAAATGTGGAAAAAGGTAAGGGGTCTGAATAATTTCCGAATGCACTGTAATACTACCGAAAAAGTGCTATAAGTATGTATATAGTGTATGTACGTCAATTACCTCGCACCCCTGCACATCGACTCTGTACTGATACCCCTCGTATATAGCCAAGTTATCGTTACTCATTGTGTATATATTACTACTTTTATTATTACGTGTTTTATTTTTCAAGTTTTTCTCAAATTTTCGTTCTCTCTTTTTTGTTTTTAATTTTAAATGTATTTATTTAACCTTTATTTATCTAGGCAAGTCAGAACAMATTCTTATTTAAAATGACGGCCTCCTGCGGGTACGGGGGCTGGGATWWAAAAAAAACGCAAAAAAATAGTAAAGGACAAAACACACATCACGACAAGCGAGACATCACAACACTACATAAATAGGGACCTAAGACAACAACATAGCATTGCAGCAACACATGAAAACACAGCATGGTAGCAACACAACATGACAACAACATGGTAGCAACACATCATGGCAGCAGCACAACATGGTAGTAGCACAAAACATGGTACAAACATTATTGGTCACAGATAACAGCACAAAGGGCAAGAAGGGAGAGACAACAATACATCACTCGAAGCAGCCACAACTGTCAGTAAGAATGTACATGATTGATTCTTTGAATAAAGAGATGGAGATAAAACAGTCCAGAGTGTTTTTTGCAGCTCGTTCCAGTCGCTAGCTGCAGCGAACTGAAAAGAGGAGTGATCCAGGGATGTGTATACTTTGGGGACCTTTAACAGAATGTGATTGGCAGAACGGGTGTTGTATGTGGAGGATGAGGGCTGCAGTATTGTTGGGAATGGGCCGTAAGTAATAATTTCACTGTTAGTCCACACCTGCTGTTTACTAAACATGTGACGAATAAACTTTGATTTGAATGGGAGAATAAGCTGCCCGACTAAAAACACCAGTAGAGTGTGCTAGAACACCTGACTGAAGCTGGCTGTTTTAACATTTAGGGTGAGTGTTGAGGCTAGAGTTAGGGTTAAGCTAGGGTGTGGACGTAAGGCTAGGGTTAGGATTGAGCCAAGGTGTGGATATAATAACACAAGACTAGTGGTACAATTTCAATTATAAATCTATTATGAATGCCTTTGGTGAAAGACAGGTTACATTTTTAATGACGGGAGTTTATTCTGGACAGTCTGAGTGGAACAATACATTGGATGAGTGTGTCAACTCTGTTCCACTATTACAAACGTTGTTCGATATTTTTGGTGTCACTTAAAACTTCCCGGCCGGGCAGATAGTCAGACAGATGGACACTTAAGTCTTATTCTCTGTTTAAGATGGATGTCAGGTAGGAGATGGGGCCTGTGATGACTGTCCCGACAGCTGAGATGAATCAGTACCCCTCCAAGGAGCCCCAGGATGGGAAGTGAGAGTGGGGGTCCCACAGAGCCAGTCTGCTTCCATTTCGAGAGAAATCAGCAAMGCTGTTTGCACGCCAGCATAACAGGACTAAACTGTTGTGAGCTACAATTAGTGCTGAGGAAGGATATGGTGGGTGAATTTAGATGTAAGTTTAGTGTGACACAACGTTTTTTGAGGTTGTCAACGGGTCTGAATACTTTCCGAAGGCACTGTATAGGACTATATGTCAATCTAGTACAGGATTATCTATTTTGGATGCAATTTGAATGAAGTTGATGGAGAGAGAGAGTGCTTGTGTGTACACTGATTTAAAGCAACGGTATTTGAGTGATAGGCTGTTTTAGAACTCTGGAGATGCAATTAAAAACATTATAATCTTTGCAATTGAAAACATGGTGACCCCCGAAAGCTAGATGGAGATGGGTAAATTAAATTAACTTCAGTTTTTATATTATGGTAAAATAGGCTATGCTGCAGCAAATGTAGGCCTACCTGTCACAAGAAAAAAAGTTACTATGATGAGATGATAGGTCTACATGCATTGTGAACTGCGCTCCATACTGAGATGGGCTGTTTGTCCCCACCCTGAGCGTTGATTAATTTTGCAGAAGCCGTAGAGAAGCCACATTTAGATGTCGCACCTAATCTAACAGTTCCATTTCCCGCCATGCTGTTCATATAAATCATTTCTTATTATTTACTGGTTTCTCACAGTTATTTTTCCCAGGAAAAGGGAATGGTTTCGGGCGGTAAATCACGGTAAATCTCGGTAACCAAGTTCCCGCCATTCAACCCTAAAGTACAGTGATAACATATTCATATGTTGTATAAATAAACAAAATATCTGACATTGTATTCCGATTTGCATTCCCATTTAAAAGCACATTGCTGTGCTTTTAAATGGTTGAAAGCGCAGTGATAGACATTTGGGTGACAACTAAACCAAAAATCTGACTGTTTTTCTATCGGGATTTGGTTGTGCTTTTAGATGGTTGAAAGCATAGTGGTAACACATTGGAAATTCAACTAACTTTTGGCTGTCTTTTTGAGTGGGTCAATATAGATTGTAATCTCATTGATAAATGTCTCTAGCAAATATTACCCAATTATCCACGTTGAAATGACATGGTGTGCCCAGTGGGAGGGATCTATTCAATCTGTATCGCTGAAGTGACATGTAAAGGTAATTTCTGATTTAGCCGACAAATGCATTGTTAACCATAAACACAGTGTCAGCTAACGCAGGAACATTGCCTTTCAATTTCAATCACACTGTAATGCTAAACTTCCGCAAAACAGATTGAATAGAGCCCTGAGTCCCAGGTCAGGTACTCACGCCCATGCACACACACATACACACAAACACACACACTCGTAATACCCCGGCTAAGCGCCTGTCCATTACCAAACACTTGCTTACTCTGACCTTGATCTGATTCACCCTGAGATTCATCCTGAGGACCCTTGGGCAAGGCAGGCAGATGTCCCCTCACATGTCATCAGTGTGTTAAAACATTAACATTAAACAGCATTACATTAAC
Source organism: Salvelinus sp. IW2-2015 (assembly GCF_002910315.2). Lineage (NCBI taxonomy): Eukaryota > Metazoa > Chordata > Actinopteri > Salmoniformes > Salmonidae > Salvelinus > Salvelinus sp. IW2-2015. The sequence goes on from NC_036858.1 coordinate 41,859,754, forward strand.
ATCTCTTCCCCTAGCCTGGGGTACTTCCAGACAAGATGCCATTGATGTACGCATAGTTGCTGTGTGTAAGGGTCTTTACTGTCTATGGAACGCCGTTAGGGTCTTAAAGCACATGGTCAAAACGCRACCTTTTTAATGCTACGTGTGTAAAGTAAACAGGTGCAGGCGCTAAATTAACGCATGTACGTGTTAAAGTAACGGTCTTCACACGCTAAATTAACGCCTACACTCGTCAAATAAGCAAATAAGCGAGTGCAAATGTGCTTGCAGGCGGTTCAACATGTGCTAAATAAATGGCTGCAAGTTAACGCCTACAGCTGCTAAATATACACCTACACACGCTAAATTAACTCGTTCCTTAATATGCTAATTTTACTCTCCAATTTCCCTAGCTCCTCCTTTCAACCAGATTTCAGTTTGAAGGAACTTCCTTTTACACTTCAAGCAGAGTTTGAACCTTTACAAGGTAACGGTTTTGTCTTTGAAATTTGTTGTTACTGAATAGTAAAGTTTATCAGCTAGTTTACAGTGGAAGGATCTGTTTCTCATCACTGGCTGTACAATTCAGCTAACATTAATCTAGCACCAGGATCAGCAGTGCTTAGCATAAGCTAAGTCAGATATTTTGCTAGCTAATTTAGCTAACGTCGGTAGCCTCGAACCCCGGCCATATTATATCAAACTTTGCCCGGTCATACTGCTAGCCGCAATGAACGGCACCTTCTTGTGTTTTATTAAAARCCCTGTTGAAAAACATGTAAACAATAACAGCCACGGAAACACATTGGACTGTGTTRATACTATCAAGGTAAATTAACTTACATACTAGCAAAAGTGTTGCTTGCATGCAGGGCCAGGCATACATAGATTAGACAACGGAGATGCTCAAAATCCTGGTAGCTCTCGATTTATGGACTTTTGTCTTTATTTTGCTTTATCATTGACTTAAGGAAGACAAGCTACCTAAATGTGACTTATCGGCTAGTACTGAAGCAGGACATGTTTTTGAATATTTTTTTTTGTCCAAAGCCTTGTATTTAAGCAAAACAACTTAAGGTAGACAACTTCATTTAAATGCTTTCATTTAAATGCTAGCGTTAGCCGCGATTAGCATAAAGACACAGAAAAGCTCACAAAGCACATTTGGCTAGTGACAACCTTGTAAACCCTTTGCTAACATCTAACGTTACATGTCAGCTTTCGAACAGAGTAGACTTTAATGTGCATGTTCACTTTTTGAATATAGTCCATCGAAGCTTATTAGGGTAAAATCACTTCAGGCATATACCCAGTACTGCTTCAAAGGAATAGGGTTCTCATTCCATCCGCTTTATTTTCACACAATTGTGTTTTGCAGAAGGAGTGGGCAAGGGGGAGGCTGACAAACCACCAGAGAAGACCTGATTCATCAAGTATCAATTAATTTAGGTGATTCTCACCTGGTTGGCATGCATGCACAACAAGGTATGCAACATTAAGCCCAATCAAATAGCCAATGTTATTAAAACATGTATCCCAACTTACAGTCAAGCAACGTTTGTCAGTTTGTGTTAAAGTTATGAACTACAAACAATCTATGATTCTTGGAGTCAATGAATCAATTCAAAGTGACTACAATTAGACATTTTAAAACTGCCAGTAAAGATGACAAAAAAGAAATCTGCTCTTAGGGATCTGTTTACATTTTTTCCAGACACTTCAATCTGACACTCTTAATGTTTGACGTCAGGCCAAACGTCTTCAGCCACAGTAGGACGGAGAGCCGCTGGTTGGCATTTGACTGCAGTGTCTGTGGGTGTACCAGGAATGGACGTTAGAAGTTAGGTCCCCATGATATGAAAGCTTCTTACCGTCTCCACTGCAGCCCAGTCAATATCGATAAAAAAAAAACTGGAATTATACAATTATACATTTTTACATACGTCAGAGTGCATTTTCTTTTATAGCTCTGCTTTCAACACCATCCTGACCCACAAACTGGTTAGCAGGCTCTGGGTGTATCCCCAGAATGGACCCAACATTACCATGGTACACATGAGTACATGAAGGAGCTGTGGGACCTGACAATGGTGATAGGACAAGTCTCAGCATAAGCAAAACAAAGTAGATGGTGATACTTGACCATTGTCCCATCTACTGTACATTGACATGATCAGCAGCTTCAAGTTCCTGGGCACCCTGATATCCTTTTCGGCCCTCAGTTACTTCACTCAAAGTCCCACTTGTGCTTCTCCACTACCCTCAAACTTGCTGCACCACGACCTGTGTACCAACTACAGTGTATTTTATTGCCATAACACATGTAAATGAAATGTCCATATTTACTTTGAGATTTATTTATGGTAACATTGCACATATTGTAACAGTCCCTTGACATACATGACTGAACTACTTTGCATAATGCTCAGTTTACCCACTAAGAACTCATACATTTATTTAAATATTAAAGCTGCATTATGTTACTGTGTCCAATTGATTGTGGTTGGTTGTAATGTTTATGAAAACTTTCACTACACAACTTTTTTTGGCTTATGGACAATCCTTTTGGAAACCTTCATAATATCAATTCTTTTGGGACACATCAATTAACATTGGCTGCAGTATTCCGAACTTACTAGGTGGTCATGCAATAAACGTTTTGGATAATTCCCCTTAAATTAATTCTTTAAATCAAATTGTATTTGTCACATGCGCCAAATACAACAGGTGTAGACCGTACAGTGAAATGCTTACTCACAAGCCCTTAACCAACAATGTAGTTACGAAAAAACTACAAAAAAAGAAAAGTAAATAATTAAAGACCATCAGTAAAATAACAATAGCGAGGCTATACACAGGGGATACCGGTACAGAGAATGTGCGGGGGCACTGGTTAGTCGAGTTAATATATACATGTAGGTAGAGATATTAAAGTGACTGTGCATAGACAGAGTAGCAGCAAATAGTCTGGGTAGCCATTTGATTAGATGTTCAGTAGTCTTATGGCTTGGGGGTAGAATCTGTTTAGAAGCCTCTTGGACCTAGACTTGGCGCTCCGGTACCGCTTGCCGTGCTGTAGCAGAGAGAACTGTAGTTGTGGCTCCACTGGCAATCCCAGCCTAGGAATGCTGAAGCCCCCAAAGTGAAAATGAAAACCTCCTCCATGGTTAAAAGGTATGTGTTCCCCCCTGAAAAAAGGAAAGGGGGGGACATTAAAGTCCATAAGTAACACTTGTTGGAGAACACAATACTCTTAAGTGAAAGTAGTTTAGGATTTAATTTATCTATTACATTCTTAGGGGGCCCATGGAAGAATAAGGCTACAAAATGCTTACCCACAGTTGTGAGAGTGATTAGGTGATGTTTTACTGATGTGGGCCRTGTTACTTCAATGATCATGGTTTTGCATCTAACCTTYCACCTCCAGAAGTAAGTCCCTCCAAAAACATGACTCTTCTCTCTATTGCTCTTTGATTGGTACCAGGTGGGGAGCACTCTGCTATGAAGAGAGAAGCTATGTCTTTGGCCAAAAGAGGTTTCTCAGCATAGATGAAAACCTCTGAAGAGGCTTGAGTGTCTATTCATGTAAGGCAGGAGACCTAGACACTCCAGACCCTCTTTGAATCTATAAGTTAAAAAAAAGTCTATGAATTTGCCCTGAAGAATTTAACTAAACTTGAGATTCCTTAGATATATGGAAACTCACTACTCAAGAGCATCCCGTATCCTGCTTTCTAAGTAGAAATGTGTGGCTAAATCCACCAGGGCATCCCTCTCCAATGTACGAATGTATCGCACTGGACCCAACATGACCACTTCCTGTGCCTCTTCAACAGTTTGTGCTAACTGGATCTTAGATTGTTTATTGAACTGTGTTTTGGGACAAATTAGCAAAACAATAAACTGATTATCACTACCCTTAAAGATTGACTGCCAACAAAAATAAACCAAAGCCATGTGGAAAAGTTCTCATGAACTACAACACAATTTTTCTTCAAACTTAGTGCAAATTAACAGTAACATAACATCCATCACAGGATAAAGTACTTACCTTCTCCAACTTCTCTCTGAAGTCATATTCCGCAATTTCTTTCAGTTCTGGCACAGGAGGTTGAAGGCCACACACTTGCCTGTATAGCCTTTCTGAAAAAATGTGGCTCTACTACCCCCATGTACCAGACAGACAGAAATCATGCGSCCCRCCTGCTTGTATACGCCATCATAGAGTGCTGTCACACAGAAGACAAACAGTAAATAAAGGACACATTACATACAAAAATMAAATGTCTTACTCAAGTCATATATATTGCCATAAACAAACGTGTCTTTGTTGGTGTAAAAGTGTAACTCACCTTGAGAGTTGCAAGAAAAGCATTTTTGCCAATCAGGTCCCTCAAATACTGCAGAGGAATGGATGGCACTCATTAGCAGCCGAAGAAATTATCTTGAGSGACCACCCTCATCAACTGCCCCTTTTCTGTCAGCATCCCTAAAAATAATGTCTATTTTTGCCTCTGGATTAAAGCCTCTCATTGCACAATCATAAACGTTGTCCATCATCATGTTAATTTGGTTTGCATCTCATTAACTTCATCAGTGTTTGTAGGTCAATACTAAAAGAGACATTCAGAATAACAAAGCTCAGATACTTCCCACAATTCATCTGTAATAACAAGACATTTAATTATTTACAGGGATGACTTATTCATTGTCATCACCAACATCAACAGAAGAGTGTGGTGAAGGTGGACGATAAGCCTCAGGAAATGGTGGAGAGGAGGCCACAGGAAGTGGTATAGGTGGAGGGGGGCCACAAGAACTGGTGCAGAAGATGAGGTGCCACAGGAATAGGTGCTGCCACAAGTATAGCCTCATTTGTAGAAAAAGTCTGTAAAAGGTCATTTAAAGGCTTATACATTTCAAAAACATGGAGAAAGCAATAAAGCTGTCAAACATAATGTGATTGCGTTCTGAAAATTATTTACCGAAAAAAAATGTAGCCGCATGCATCACTCACTATGGAATGTAATCATTGTGTAGGTCAAGAAGACATTTTAAGGATGCATGTAGCTCTATTTTTTAAATCATATTTTCAATATGTATTACATTCAACAAGCAGACAGTGTTGTTTTCTCCTCGATGGTCCGTCCTAACTGGAGGGAACACCATATCTGGAGACAGCATTCATGAAGCAATCCATTACAGTACTGCTGCGATTGTTTCTGGAAGCACGGAGAAACACAACGAGGCGGCTGCACCCATCAATGCCACCATGTATGACTATCCTCCACCTAAATCAGAAAACGCAGCACTGGTTGATACAAAAGCTGAACACATGAAATATACAAACATCACCATCCTCCTTTACCACTTAGATGCTGCATCAGGTTCCTGGAGTATAAAACGAAGCAGCAGACCAGATATTAAATTAACATCCAAAATGTGGAACAATGTTTATGAATCAAGTTAATGAGTCAAGAGGACAGACTCTCCTGTTGTTCACACTTAGGCACAAATACTTTGTTCCAACCGTGTTTGCCTCAGTATGTCCTCAATATAAGCATGTTTGTTAATTTCATGATGCAGATATTCTATCACAGAAGTAGCAGAAACACAATAAAACAATTATTATCCACATGATTAACATATTGGGCCATTGCTTGCTAAACTGAAATGTTAGTTGTTGATGAACAAGTTGATGAACAATTTGAGATGTACAACTTCTCACCAGTGATTTAGATAATTGTGTCTATCAAAGATATATCTACCTTATCAGTTTGTGGTTTCCATCAAGGATCCATAACGAGTTTGGTCCAGCAACACGGTATGACCTTCTATGTAGCCTCTGTGACATGGCTCTGAGGGCAGCCGCCCTCGGGTGAACACAATTCATGCTGTCCCTCACTCTGCGTCTCTGCACCCGGATTCCCAATGCCCCTAATTGTGCTCGAACAGCCTCCGGTCCAAGTTTGTCATTCCCAGCCACCAAGTCCTTAATCTTTTCATCCAGAGCCAAGTCTGACATGTCAGAATATAATGGTGCATGTGACAGATTGAAGTGTCTGGGAAAAAATTTGTAACAATGGACAGGGATGAGGTAATGTATATCATCATAGTCATTTTAAAAGTCGTGTCTTGATTGTAGTCATTCTAAATTGTTTGATTGGTAAGAAACTGGAAACCATGCATCTAAAGTCTMTAGTTTATAGCATTACGCCCAAGAACAACTGACTTTAGATGACATTTGAGTGTTGATTGGGACACATGTAGARTATCTGCCATCTGAGACACACTGAAAGCACAGGACATCAGAAACCTCAGTTGCTCTTAAGTGATGGCATAACAAGGTCYGAGGAGCCCGGTAACCGGAAATGGCTGTAACAATAATACACTGCGTTTCGGCTACTTAATGTATTGTCACACCGCCCGCCCCCCCTCCTTCCAAAAACACTTTTAAATTATAGTAACTGTCACAAATTGTGGCCAAGTAATGTTTTTATAATATTGGATTTTAAATCCAAGACATAAATAGAAATGTTGACCAAGAATGAATACAATGGGCAGCAGGAGAAGGAAGAGTGAAAAGAACAGTAAACCCAACCACACCCACTACAATGCTGCTTACCTCGTTGTGCATGCCAGCCAGAGGAACGAATCTCCTGAATGAACTGAGATACTTGATCAATTAGATCATCTGCTGAAGCAACATTTATCAGCMTCCCCCTAGCCCAGTCAAGGCTCCTCTGTATGGTTTCCATTCTGCAAGATTMGTTTTGTGAAAATAGAGACCATAGGACTACRATTCCTGTTAAAACAGTGCCATAGTACTAACGTTAACGTTCCTGGTTCTGAAGTTGTTAATTTCTGCATCATCGGTTTAGATGAAATATTACAATTTCAAAGGGTTTTCAAAGGTACTATCTGTGCTGTTGGAAAGCTGGTATGTTGTAGATATTAGCAAAGTTTTTACAGGGTTGTCTTAGGTCAAATGAGCTTTGTGAGTTTTGTAAATGTTTCATGCTAATCGCGAGCTAGCGCGGCTAAGGCTAGGTGGCATTGCAATTAAAGCTAGCCAGCCTAAAAATACCTAAAAATACAAAAAATGCCTAAAAATACAAAAACATGTTTCACGTCAGTACTCCTCGACAATAAATCACCTTTATGTAGCTAGCAGGGCTGTAATTTTTTTTTACAAGACTGCGGGGATGGCCGGGGTGTGCGGATCAACTTTATGATTAATAAAAGTATTTAAAAAATAATCAACTTTGTTAACGTGGACTCAAGGGCATCTAGTCCAGGATTATCGGAGAGCAGGAGCCGAGTGCAATCATTTAGGGTCTGTTTGCAGCGGATAAGGAAGTTTCTTCTCGCCCTCTTCAATTGTGGTGTTGTTGCATCAAACTGACTATACACTGATTAATGAAACCTGGTTGAAAGGAGGAGCTAGGGAAATTGGCTAGTAAAATGTGCATATTAAGGAACGCAATAAGTTAGCGTTTGTAGGTGTTTTTTTTACAGCTGTAGGCGTTAACTTGACGTGTGCAGGACCGCTTGCAGCCATTTATTTAGCACATGTTGAACCGCCTGCAAGCACATTTGCACGAGCTTATTTGACGCATGTAGGCGTTAATTTAGCGCGTGAAGATGTTCATTTAACGCCTGCACCTGTTAAATTTACACACGTAGCATTAAAAAGATAGCATTTTGACCACGTGCTTTAAGACCCAAACGGCGTTCCATAACTGTCTTCCATTTCAACTGATGAACTGCAGTCCATATGGTGTAAGTCAGCTGGTGCCTTCAACTATTGTAGATCCTCTTCATCTTTGAGTAATTCATATTTTAGTCACCTCTGATTTGAGCCTCTGAGCACATTACGGTGTGAATGATAAATGACAATTATCTATGCAACATGAATGTCTGGTATGGAGCACATCTGAGACATTAAGTTGTTGGGGTACATGAGGCGATGCTCCATTATTACTGCTCCATAGAGGCGTTGCTCCATCATTACATCTCCATAGAGGCGATGCTCCATTATTACTTCTCCATAGAGGCGATGCTCCATCATTACATCTCCATAGAGGCGATGCTCCATTATTACTTCTCCATAGAGGCATTGCTCCATCATTATATCTCCATAGAGGCGTTGCTCCATCATTACATCTCCATAGAGGCGTTGCTCCATCATTATATCTCCATAGAGGCGTTGCTCCATCATTATATCTCCATAGAGGCGTTGCTCCATCATTAACATGTCCATAGAGGGCGTTGCTCCATCATTACATCTCCATAGAGGCGTGCTCCATTATACATCTCCATAGAGGCGTTGCTCCATCATTATATCTCCATAGAGGCGTTGCTCCATCATAATATCTCCATAGAGGCGTTGCTCCATCATTACATGTCCATAGAGGCGTTGCTCCATCATTACATCTCCATAGAGGCGATGCTCCATTATTACATCTCCATAGAGGCGTTGCCTCATCATTATCATCTCCATAGAGGCGTTGCTCCATCATTACATCTCCATAGAGGCGTTGCTCCATCATTACATCTCCATAGAGGCGTTGCTCCATCATTGCATCTCCATAGAGGCGTTGATCCATCATTGCTTCTCCATAGAGGCGTTGCTCCATCATTACATCTCCATAGAGGCGTTGCTCCATCATTATATCTCCATAGAGGGTTGCTCCATCATTATATCTCCATAGAGGCGTTGCTCCATCATTACATGTCCATAGAGGCGTTGCTCCATCATTACATCTCCATAGAGGCGATGCTCCATTATTACATCTCCATAGAGGCGTTGCTCCATCATTACATCTCCATAAGAGGCGTTGCTCCATCATTACATCTCCATAGAGGCGTTGCTCCATCATTACATCTCCATAGAGGCGTTGCTCCATCATTGCATCTCCATAGAGGCGTTGATCCATCATTGCTTCTCCATAGAGGCGTTGCTCCATCATCACATATCATTACATCTCCATAGAGGCGTTGCTCCATCATTGCATCTCTATAGAGGCGTTGCTCCATCATTACATCTCCATAGAGGCGTTGCTCCATCATTGCATCTCCATAGAGGCTTGCTCCATCATTACATCTCATTACATCTCCACAGAGGCGTTGCTCCATCATTACATCTCCATAGAGGCGTTGCTCCATCATTACATCTCCATAGAGGCGTTGCTCCATCATTGCATCTCCACAGAGGCGTTGCTCCATCATTACATCTCCATAGAGGCGTTGCTCCATCATTACATCTCCATAGAGATGAGGACATCTGTCTCATCAGGAGGAATACGTTTAGGCTACTGTATGTCAACTAATGTGCTTATGGTCTCACTTGAGTGACACAAAATAGGAATTGCCACTTACTTCCATGCATTGGCTTGTACAGGGTTCTTTTAAACTCAATGGTTTGTTCAGTCTTGGTGTGATGCCTTAGATTTCGAGGATTTAGTAGAGTTATATGTTAAGCGTAGTTTTGCATCTGAGCAGATAGGTGAGCATGCTTCAATCCAAATAGCCTCTATTTAAAATGAAACATTTCTGTTTGCSTGAAAGATAATGAGAATGTTAATGTGATCCAATCATCCCTGACAATTATAAATTACTGTCTGTAGATTTCCATTTCAGGTTATTTGAGGCCCTACACAGGGTATTGCACTTCTATAAATAGCATATGATTAATAATACCTTTACTATGAAACTGTCAAACGCATGCCCTTTATGTGTTTGTCAATTCGCAAGTTTTTTTCCCATTCCACATTCATTCAAAATGATATCTTATTGATTTGCATCTGTTGTTGCTATGTGCTCATTATATTGGAATAGTTAGCAAGGGTACAGTAGGCTGAAGACCTTCAATGGTGTTTAAAATAATTAATGAGGTTTTTCAAAAAATGTGCAGCAGCGTTTAAACAGCAGGGTGATGATAACCTCCAAGTATGATTTGTTCATCAAGGGTGCTTTTCAATCCGTACCACGTGATTTAAATTGAAAGGCAAGTTGCCGCTTCAGCGGCACGGTAAACTCTGCATATGTCGGCTCAATCGGGAATTACCTTTACATTTCTATCTGGGAAATCTGTAATGCTTCAAAGCCCCAAGTCACACACATTTGTCAGTTTCCTCGTTTGCATGTTTGCTTGTAAAGAAAATCTATTTACAAGATAATCAACAGCTTACCATACATTTCATTAGTCATTGATGTAAAAATTATTTAATTCACTGCCAATGATTCACCAGAGTTAGAAATACTACAAAACATGAATTATAGGTGCAAATGAACTACTATTTGATCATAATTTTTTTATTCCATACAACGGTAAGGAAAATAACTAATGTACACTGAGGTCTATCAATTTAAATAAAMAATATGAGGAAAAGTTGTTCTGGTGAACAAAGTATGATTGGTTTTGTTCTTTCATTTTCCATTTTAATTGTTTTTCAACAACCTACACTCACATAACATACCTTTAGTTAATGCAAATGTAAACAAACACAATATAGCATAACAAACGTTTAAAATGATCATGTTCATATCATGGATTGTCAGTCCTTGCATCCATAGCTCTGTCTATTTGTGTTACGCGGAGTGGAACAGGGGAACCCAAGAGCAGACTCTRACGAGGAGACTGGGATGAAGTAACCAAGGTATTTATTGAAACACAGGGGGRAGATGGAGTGTGGGTCAGGGGAAGCTCGGGCGGGTTGTAAAAAAACAGGTGCAGAGGCTGAGGCTGGAGTGAGAGGGTTTGGGACAGGGTAAGCAGGTCCGGAGGGGAATCCAAGGGAGTAGTAGAGTGGGGAATCCAGGACAGAGTAGCAGGATGACAAGGGACTGGAGACAGGGACCAGAGTCAGAGCAGGCAGAACTGTAGCGGAGAGGAAAACAACACCAGGCAAGGAAAACAGGCACAACAGGATCTAAACAGTAATAAACGGCTAGAAACGTAGACTGACTGAGTAGAGATTACGATCTGGCAGTGTGGAAGAGGCAGGACTGAGTATATGTAGAGGTCTTGATTATGGAACAGGTTGCAACTGGTGTGGATCTGCTCTGACTACAGCACACCTGTCTCCGTCCACACAATCATAATCACACACACACACATACACAGAGAGGGAGAGGGCACTGGGGGAGTGGCGGCAGGTCAAGGAGACACAGGATGAGCAGTAGAGGGTGTGGCAGGGGCAGATGTAACAATTTGAGAGTGGCTACATTTATCCAGCCCCATCCCTCAGCTTTTTACTGAAACAGGGATGAGGAAAACACTTTGTTATTGTTTCTATTGCTGCTTTAAAGATTCGTTTTTTTTATTACATTCAGGATTGCTGTGGCACCAAGTTACCTTATCTTACCTTGCTCTACTCTCAAAGGAGATGTGATGTTCTCACCGGCAACAATAGTAAGTTATTTTTTAACTTCTTATGGCTGCAGGGGCAGTATTGAGTAGCTTGGATGAAAGGTGCCCAGACGTGCCCATAGTAAACTGCCTGCTCCTCAGTCCCAGTTGCTAATATATGAATATTATTATTAGTATTGGATAGAAAACACTCTGAAGTTTCTAAAACTGTTTGAATGATGTCTGTGAGTATAACAGAACTCATATGGCAGGCAAAAAGCTGAGATAAAATCCAAACAGGAAGTGGGAATTCTGAGGTTGGTCGATTTTCAACCAAGCCTCTATTGAATACACAGTGGGATATGGATGAGTTTGCACTTCCTACGGCTTCCACTAGATGTCAACATTCTGTAGAACCTTGTCTGATGCCTCTACTGTGAAGTGGGGCCGAAGGAGACAGTAATTAATCAGGTCTATCATGACTTGACCATGGTCTGACCATGCGCGTTCACATGAGAGGGAGCTCGGTTCCATTGCACATCTGAAGTTAATGTAATTCTCCGGTTGGAACATTACTGAAGATTTATGTTAAAAACATTCTAAAGATTGATTCAATACATCGTTTGACATGTTTCTACTGACTGTTACGGAACTTTTTGACATTTCGTCTGCTTTTAGTGAACGCGCTTCCTGACTTTGGATTTGTTTACTCAACACGCTAACAAAAATAGCTATTTGGACATAAATTATGGACATTACTGAACAAAACTAACATTTATTGTGGAAGTGGGAGTCCTAGGAGTGCATTCCGACGAAGATCAGTAAAGGTAAGTGAAGATTTGTAATGCTTTTTATGAGTTTTGTTGACTGCACAATTTGGCGGGTAACTGTATGGCTTCCTTTTGTGGCTGAACGCTGTTCTCAGATTATTGAATATTGTGCTTTTGCCGTAAAGCTTTTTGAAATCTGACACAGCGGTTGCATTAAGAACAAGTGTATCTTTAATTCTATGTAAAACATGTATCTTTCATCAAAGTTTATGATGAGTATTTATGTTATTTGACGTGGCTCTCTGCAATTTCTCTGGATATTTTGGAGGAATTTCTGAACATGGCGCCAATGTAAACTGAGGTTTTTGGATATAAATATGAACTTTATCGAACAAAACATATATGTATTGTGTAACATGAAGTCCTATGAGTGTCATCTGATGAAGATCATCAAAGGTTAGTGATTCATTTTATCTCTATTTCTGTTTTTGTGACGCCTGTCTTCGGCTGGAAAAATGACTGTGTTTTTCTGTGATTTTGCAGTGACCTAACATAATCGTTTGTGGTGCTTTCGCTGTAAAGCCTATTTGAAATCGGACACTTTGGTGGGATTAACAACAAGAGTACCTTTAAAATGGTATAAGATACATGTATGTTTGAGGAATTTKAATTATGAGATTTCTGTTGTTTGAATTTGGCGCCCTGCACTTTCACTGGCTGTTAACGGGATTGCAGGCAAATGCCAATTTCCAAGAACACCTGTTGTTTATGTATTCTCTGAAGCTCCCATACATTTGCTGTCTCACAAAAAAGTCATTTGAGCCACTTTTAATTTTTTATTGATTTTATATATTTTGATTGTTATCAAACATTAGGTGTCATGCACTATACAGTACCAGACATTGTTAAGTCTTTCAATTTCAAATAGGTTTTATAATGGGGCCTGTCAACCAAATAAAACAAACTGTTTTCTCATTAAGTAGTGTAAGTGTCAGAGCAGCTCACAGATTACTGCACCTGTACATTGCCCATCTATAATTTAGCAGCAAACAACTACCTCTTCCCCTACTCTATTTATTTATTTTGCTCCTTTGCACCCCAATATTTCTATTTCTACTTTACACATTCTTCCACTGCAAATCCACCATTCCAGTGACTTACTTGCTATATTGTGTTTACCTCGCCACCATGGCCTTTTTTTGCCTTTACCTCCCTTATCTCACCTCATTTGCTCACATTGTATATAGACTTATTTTTCTACTGTATTATTGACTGTATGTTTTGTTTATTCCATGTGTAACTCTGTGTTGTTGTATGTGTCAAATTGCTATGCTTTATCTTTGCCAGGTCGCAGTTGCAAATGAGAACTTGTTCTCAACTAGCCTACCTGGTTAAATAAAGGTGAAATAAATWAATTAAATAAAAGTAAAATGTAATTAAAAAGTAATTGCATTTTTTTCCAGAAGGATAATGTATCTTCATAAAAAAATGTTTTCTTTACTCCAAAGAATTTAATGTATATTAAGTTCAATGTTTTGACAGAGAGTTGACAAATTGGTTTAATTATCCAAATGCAGTTAAATCAACATTGAGTGGGTGGATGAGGCATAATATACACATTCATAACTCATCTAAATTCATTTTAATTTAGGTGTTCCCTAAAGTCTCAATGCTGATTGTTGCCTCAATGTATTCATTTCCTAACACCATTTAATTTATTAATTGCTACGTATTTCTACACATTTAGGAAAGTGTAACATTTTTGCAATTGTGTTGTGGATTTGACAAGTTTTTCCCAAACAGTTAAACTCTCCAGCCAAACAAACTCAAAATGTTTCAGCTGTGTGATAAGTTGATCCTTTCTTCACATTAGACTGAAAACTTGGGCATTACTGAGTTGTACGTCTCTCTACCTGCCAGAGTATCATCTACAGCTCAGCCTGGTGAATTTCTGCAGAAAATCAACCGTACACATCAATGCTTTACCAATGAAAAAAAAAAGCCTAACCAACTAATTCAATAATGTTGGTCTAACACATTGCCTCCACTTTCAGACAAAGCCAACACAGAACTGCTTAAAAAATAATATTTGCTGATGCTGTGGCTGGGGAGATATGGTATAGTAAATAAGTCAGAGAATGGGAAAGAAACACCTGTCATCCCCATCTCCGTGCTCCTTTCATCCATTTTCTTATACCTGTCTGTGTTACCATGGCAACTTCCGAGTTTAAGTACATACAGTATAGTAGGCTCTGGGGGTCCTCCTAAGCGTCCTTGAAATTATTGGCCAGACAAATTGTTTAGTTCACCGTAAGTGATTGAAATGAAGCCTTAATAACTAACTAATTCAGAGGGAGTGGCAGCATTTCACTTCTCGGAGAGTTGCGACAATAGAAGAACCATCTGTTTTCTGCCAACCAGATGTTTATATGTGGATACGTTTTTATTTCGTGTGTGTGAAATGTGCCGTAATCCAGTATCACAGAACATGTGTGGTTTCTATTACCTGTAGTGCATGATGAATCAGTTATTAGAATGGAACATAATGCATTGTTAAAACCCCTCCTGTGTCAGACCTTATTACAAAACTAAACTTCACATGCCCACGTTTCATGTTAATTATGTTTAATGGGATTTGAAGACTACTGCTGTTGCAGTGTTACTGTAGCTGTTGTAAGCACCTCTATGATTCTGTCTAAAACCATTTCTAAATAGCTTCTTAGCCCATCGGGCTGTTATAACAAATTGCGATGCTGTTATTGTCAGCTCAGCTCTCTCTCTACCCATGGTCTATCAGCTGATTAGTAGCGAGCTATGTCTAAATATGAAGACTCACTCCTAGCCTTAGAACCCCCCTTTCCAATGTGATAAGGATTTGAGCAGACATCTCAGTATGATACCATACTGTGCATTCTGTGTAACTGTCCCCTCTGTGTATTCTCACAAGCTTCAAGACAACATTTTGTGAGATGTTTTTAGGAAGACACATACAAGGACAATAAGACAATTCCTGATGGGCCTTTCCTCAACAAATGGAACTATGGGAAGGATCTATGTTAAAATATCATAATTTGTTTCTCTGGGCCTCTCAAAATATAATGAGACCAATTTGGCTTAGCTTGTCTGTCTTAGTACATTAAGGACCACAGAGCAGCACATGCTTCCCTGGACAGGGAGTGGGAGATATACAACAAGTAATGTGTCCAGCAGTTCAAGCAGAAAATATTTTGTGATTTAGCTGGCCAAAGCCACCATTTTGGTTATAATGACATTCTTGCTTGTGGAACCCATTTCTGGATAGCCTTTATTTGCAAAAGGAATGTGGTTAATCTGAGACCATCCAATGTTAGTTGGGAAAGATGCATTTAAAGCTTGAATAAAGAAACATTTCCCCCAAATCAGTTCAGGCAAGATGTAACCCGGTTCTTAGAAACTGAAGCTCTACCTGTAACAATTAACACAATTATTAGAATGATGACAAAAAACATGAAATTAGCATTAATAGGCTACAGGCAAGATACATTAAACTGAAGTGATTTATATATTACTGTTGGTGGCTACCCTGCCACTTGGTTTGCTGCTGGGAAGCTGGAGAATATAGCCATTATTCGAGATGGAACTGATTACAAAGACTGACTTAACATATCAAGTTATTGCAGAATACATTTTTGAAAATGAAATGACCGTCATAAAATGACCATGATTTTGCAAAGCACCACTTGTTAAGTAGAATATGATTCATGTATGTTCATTTTCCATTTGTTTTGTCTTTGTTTTACACACCTGGTTTCAATTCCCCAATTACATGTTCATTATTTAACCCTCTATTTTCCCCATGGTTTTTGTGCATGTTTGTTTTATGTATTTCGGTCCGATTGAGTGGGCTTGGTATTACTACATGTATTTGATCATTTTGAGTAAAGGTACTTTCATTACTCATCTCTGCTGTCCTGCGCCTGACTCCTCTGCACCAGCTACACCCAGACCATTTACACATTTAATGTAGTTTGAGTCCACTCCTATGCAACCATATAGCTGTAGACCATTGGACGGGAGTTTTCATGGCCAGGCAGAGCACGAAAATGAAAGAAGCGCCGGTGTTATGGCGTTACATACTTTCTAATATAATTTTTAGAGAGGAGAGAGCGATAGCGAGGGAGAGGAAACAGCACAACACGTTAAGGGGAAAGACCAGGCCTGTAGATCAGCTTTAATATTGCAGATAGATTGTAACTTCCATCAATGTAGTTATATATATATATATATATATACAGTGCTGTGAAAAAGTATTTGCCCACTTCCTGATTTCTTATTTTTTTGCACATTTATCACACTTACATTTTTCAGATCATCAAACAAATTTTTATATTACACAAAGTTAACCCAAGTAAACACAAAATTTAGTTTTTAAGTGATAATTGTATTTATTAAGGGGAAAAAGCTATTCGAACCTTCATGGCCCGATGTGACAGCCGTGCCATATACAAATGTGAAATGTCAGAATAATAGGAGAGAGCATGATTAATTTCAGCTTGAATTTCTGTCATCACATTCCCAGTGGGTCAGAAGTTTACATACATTCAATTAGTATTTGGTAGCATTGCCTTTAAATTGTTTAACTTGGGTCAAACGTTTCGGGTAGCCTTCCAAAAGCTTCCCACAATAAGTTGGGTGAATTTTGGCCCATTCCTCCTGACAGAGCTGGTGTAACCGAATCAGGTTTGTAGGCCTCCTTGCTCGCACACTTTTTCAGTTCTGCCCACAGATTTTCTATGGGATTGAGGTCAGGCTTTGTGATGGCCACTTCAATACCTTGACTTTGTTGTCATTAAGCCATTTTGTCACAACTTTGGAAGTATGCTTGTTGTCATTGTCCATTTGGAAGACCCATTTGCAACCAAGCTTTAACTTCCTGACTGATGTCTTGAGATGKTGCTTCAATATATTCACATAATTTTCCTACCTCATGATGCCACCTACTGTGAAGTGCACCAGTGCCTCCTGCATCAAAGCACCCCCAAAACATGATGCTGCCACCCCCGTGCTTCAAGGTTGGGATGGTGTTCTTCGGCTCATTATGGCCAAACAGTTCTATTTTTGTTGCATCAGACCAGAGGACATTTCTCCAAAAAGTACGATCTTCGTCCCCACGTGCAGTTGAAACCATAGTCTGGCTTTCTTACATTAGTTTTGGAGCAGTGGCTTCTTCCTTGCTGAGCGGCCTTTCAGGTTATGTCGATATAGGACTTTTTTTTACTGTGGATATAAATACTTTTGTAGCTGTTTCCTCCATCATCTTCACAAGGTCCTTCACAAAGTCCACAAGGACGCGTCTCCTTCCTGAGCGGTATGACGGCTGCGTGGTCCCATGGTGTTTATACTTGCGTACTACTGTTTGTCCAGATGAACGTGGTACCTTCAGGCGTTTGGAAATTGCTCCCAAGGATGAACCAGACGTGTGGAGGTCTACATTTTTTTCTGAGGTCTTGGCTGATTTATTTTGATTTTCCCATAATGTCAAGCAAAGAGGCACTGAGTGTGAAGGTAGGCCTTGAAATACATCCACAGGTACTCCTCCAATTGACTTAAATGATGTAAATTTGCCAATTAGAAGATTCTAAAGCCATGACACATTTTCGGGCATGTTCCAAGCTGTTTAAAGGCACTGTCAACTTAGTGTATGTCAACTTCTGACCCACTGGAATTGTGATACAGTGAATTATAAGATAAATAATCCGTCTGTAAACAATTGTTGGAAAAATGACTTGTGTTATGCACAAAGTAGATGTCCTGGCCGACTTGCCAAAACCGGAGTTTGTTAACAAGACATTTGTGGAGTGGTTTAAAAACAAGTTCTAATTTTTTTTTATTTTTTTTTATTTTTTTACCCCCTTTTCTCCCCAATTTCGTGGTATCCAATTGTTAGTAATTACTATCTTGTCTCATCGCTACAACTCCCGTACGGGCTCGGGAGAGACGAAGGTCGAAAGCCATGCGTCCTCTGAAACACAACCCAACCAAGCCGCACTGCTTCTTAACACAGCGCACCTCCAACCCAGAAGCCAGCCGCACCAATGTGTCAGAGGAAACACCGTGCACCTGGCTCCCTTTGTTAGCACGCACTACACCCGGCCCGCCACAGGAGTCGCTGGTGCGCGATGAGACAAGGATATCCCTACCGGCCAAACCCTCCCTAACCCAGATGACACTAGACCAATTGTGCCTCGCCCCACGGACCTCCCGGTCGCGGCCGGCTGCAACAGAGCCTGGGTGCGAACCCAGAGTCTCTGGTGGCGCAGCTAGCGCTGCGATGCAGTGCCCTAGACCACTGCGCCACCCGGGAGGCACTAAAAACAAGTTTTAATGACTCCAACCTAAGTGTATGTAAACTTCCAACTTTAACTGTATATCTCACTAGGTCAGGATATTTAAGCCTCCATATATCTATTAGTCCAAATATATATTATATCTATTAGTCCAAATATCTATTAGTCCATATAATATATATATATGACATTCATGATTTCTTTAAGAGCATAAGGGTGGTAGTTTGTAGAGTGATTTCCTTCATGGTCCACTGAGGTATTTAAAACAGTATTATAATCTCCTACCATAATAATAGAGTCTTGTATTGCTTGTGGGGTTGATAATTTATTTATTATATTTTCAAAGAAGTGTGGATCATCATTATTTTGGTCCGTAAAGGTTCATGAGCCATATCTGTTTTTGGTCCAAAAACAGATTTAAAATCATCCATCCACCTGGTGGAACTGGTTGGACAATTTGCACATTCGGAACAAAATTACTATTATTTAATATCATCACCCCTTTTGAGTTTCTTTGTCCATGGGAGAAKAATATTTTCCACACCCAGTCCATTTTCCACACACATTCATCTAAAATGTTGAATGAGTTTCCTGTGAACAATCAATATTATATTCCTTCTCTTTGAGCCAGGTAAATATTGTTTTTCTTTTCTTCTTTTCTGCTAAGCCATTACAAATAACTGGATAAACTTATTTCACCATTTAACATAATGAGATACAAGTTTCAAATCTATTCATCATAATATGTTTGTAAATTCACCATTAAAAAGTACAATAGTGATTGAGTGTCCGTAWAGCTGTAGCATGATATTTGCATTGCTACTAACCCTCCAAATGTTCTCCACTACTACACCCATCAAAACCCGTCCCAAGATGGGTTGTCATCCCAGTGACGGGCAGACCACCCCCGTCCCCCCGGATCCCTAGGCCCCCCGAAAGGCCAGGACCCATCCTTCGAAAAGAGCACACAGTGCCACCCACTTAACAGAAGCAGATCAACCGCTAAAAGTATTTATAATATTCTCACCTCAAGTTGCTTTATATATTGCTATTAAAAAATACAGACGCCTCACAAGTCCTCAACTGGCAGCTTCATTAAATATTACCTGCAAAACACAAGTCTCAATGTCAACAGTGAAGAGGTGAGTCCGGGATGCTGATCTTCTAGGCAGAGTTCCTCTGTCCAGTGTCTGTGTTATTTTGCYCACCTTCATCTTTTATTTTTATTGGCCAGTCTGAGATATGGCTTTTTMTTTGCAAAAAAATTAAAGATAAAGGTGGGCAAAATAACACAGACACTGGACAGAGGAACTCTGCCTAGAAGACCAGCATCCCGGACTCACCTCTTCACTGTTGATGTTGAGACTGGTGTTTTGCGGGTACTATTTAATGAAGCTGCCAGTTGAGGACTTGTGAGGCGTCTGTTTCTCAAACTAGACACTCTAATGTACTTGTCCTCTTGCACAGTTGTGCACCGGGCTACTAGTTGGTAGTCATTTAGGCAGGTTACCTTAGTGTTCTTGGGCAAAGGGACTATGGTGGTCTGCATGAAAGATGTTGGTATTACAGACTCAGATGGGGAGAGGTTGAAAATGTCAGTGAAGACACTTGCCAGTTGGTCAGCACATGCTCGCAGTACACATCCTGGTAATCCGTCTGAATGTTGACCTGTTTAAAGGTCTTACTCACATCGGTTACAGAGAGCGTGAACACAGTTGCCCCGGAACAGCTGGTGCTGTCATGCATGTTTCAGTCTTACTTGCCTCGAAGCGAGCATAGAAGTAATTTAGCTCATCTGGTAGGTTYGTGTCACTGGGAAGCTCGTGGCTGTGCTTCCCTTTGTAGTCTGTAATAGTTTGCAAGCCCTGCCACATCCGACGAGCGTTGGAGCTGGTGTAGTACGATTTTGTAGGGGTATTTTCATAATGTTTTTATATTTCAAGTGTATTAGCTACATGTTGTAATGACAGGTATTGTAACGGATTTCCTCTTCGTCTGAGGAGGAGTAGCAAGCATCGGACCAATGTGCAGCGTSGTAAGTGTCCATAATGAGATATATAATAAATCAACAGAACACTGAACAAAATAACAAAAGTACAAACAAACAACCGAAACAGTCCCGTATGGTGCAAACATTGAAACGGAAAATAACTACCCACAACCCGTAGTGGGAAAACAGGCTACCTAAGTATGATTCTCAATCAGAGACAACGATCGACACCTGCCTCTGATTGAGAACCATACTAGGCCAAACACATAGAAATATAACCACAGAACAAAACATAGAAAAAACAACATAGAATTCCCACCCAAACTCACGCCCTGACCAAACTAAAATAAAGACATACAAAAGGAMCTAAGGTCAGAACGTGACAGRTATTTAGTAATAGTACCTACCTTTGTTTCCACAMACATGACAATACATACTTTGCTATGCATTTTGACATGGCGATATTACATTTATTACAAGACAGCTAGCTGCTTGGCGAAATACAAACATTACTGACGTTTTGTCTGCTTTCCTCAGTTGAACTTTCAGTCCTAGCGATTGGTACAGCAGTGTTCTTGAGGATAGGTTTGCTTTCAGAACTCCCTGGACTGTAGTCTTCTGGGGTAAAATGTTCGCTACAAAACACAACACCTCTTAGTTCGGTCCTTCGGGGTATGTACATTCAAATGAAGCACAGTTAGTCACAACTTCAATCTCACAATTATGTCATGGATGTTGATGGAAGTGGATTCCCGTATAGTACAATTATATGTATCATGCAAGCAACTAAGCCAGCCAAATAAATCTCAGGAATGGAACCTTTACCAAAATATCTGTCCGGATGATGCTTCAACACTAAAAGTATGTGGAAAATGTGGTCTAACATGCCAAAAAAAACGAAATATCCCTTTAAGCAACAATGGAGCGCTCTATGTCTGCCTCTGACCAGTGCTGTAATTTCACATGGAAAGCATGCATGTCCCTTACCTGYGAGGTGTTTGGCTAACCTTCATCACCATTGGTCATGCAGCCCCTCACCAGCAGCTAAATGGCAGGAGATTATATCAGAATGGTCTCCACCTGACATAGATGACAGCCCTCATTCTCTCCCAAATGTGCATCCTCCCCCAAGAGCCACATTAGTACAKCAACATTTTATATGCAACACACACACAGGCGCAATCCTTATTCAAAGTTGGTAGACAWCGTCCCGAGGGGAGCGGGGGTGCCTCCGATTTGCAGCATATAAAATTAGACAAGTCAATTCTCCCTAGGATGAGGGGAGGAATTCTACAGTACACATAATAATRAAAAGAAAACTGAATGGCTACAGTTACTGTCTGGATACATTATATTCCATTTAGCAGACACTTTTATCCAAAGCAACTTGCAGTCATGCATACACTTGGGGGGGGGGCTGCCAACCACACCAAAAACCTTCATACCAAACTCTATCAACTACTACCCCTTCCAACATATTTGTCAGATGGCGACAAGCCGAACTGGTGAATCAAGCCTCCTTGGGGATTGTGTATCCTGTTAGAACTGTCAAAGTCACCCTCACTTTATGAATTAATGTCTATTACCCCCGGAGCCATGATATATGATAGACACATAGTGTATGTCCGAAGRAATAGAAGTGGCTCCAGAGGCAGGGGGAAATTATTTCTATGCTGTTGAATAGGAATTCAGCACTGATGTTGAGGTAGAAAGGGTCCCCATTTTTACAATGTGTAACCCTAGGATGAATTGATAATGATTTCGCATTCTGGAGGGGTACTACTGAAAGTGACAGCTGGAATTTCAAATGCCATAATAACGAATACATTAAACCACCACTGCCCCCTGATTTATACCTTATATTAACGCTGTCTAAATCTATCCATTGTTTCTGACTTAGTACAAACTGATGGACCGCATATCATATGATGAAGAGTAGATTCACATTGACACGTCCCACTGCAGCTATAAATCTACTTGCCCTCAGTTCACTGTGGTTGTCAGTGGTTGGACCAATGATGTCTGAATAACTTGCCAAAGATACCTGTCATGTAAGACAAGAAGGCAACATGCAAACTGTGTGAAGTCTAGGAACGGTGTCACAGTGAGACAACTCCAGAGCACATGTCACTCTGAGAACATCATACCCAAAACACATATCAAGCCACAAACCACATATCAAGCCCTTTGAAAGGCACGGACATTCTCCTTACCACCAATATGCAGTGACATGTATTCATGGATGCCAAGGGAAGCAAGGCTTTCCAAAATAATATACAACAAAAAAATAAAAAATAAAAGGTACTAATAAAATACATTTTATTTAGTCTCTCTGTGTTTCATAAATGTGTTTTAATTCACAAAAGGCTGATTGTATTTCACCGGAGAAAGCATCGGAGTGAACGAAAGAGCGCCCCTCTGTCACAGTATGTGTAGTTTATCTATCTGATGCTGTCTGATAAGAAAGAGTATGACATTGTTGTCACCCATAGCATTAAATGCAAGGGAAGCTGGCGAGCATTTGGCCTCCCTTGATGAAAATAAAATAATAGCCAATCAGCATTGAGCTAAACTGAGTGAGCTCAGCTGTGAATAATCCTGGCGCACCCAAAAAGAGTGTCAAGGGAAGACAGTTTGGATTTGGCTTCACACCAATCACATCACAAGCCAAACGTCATTATTGACAGAAAAAAAACTTGAATTGTTGCATCTCGTTGTGTTGTTGTCCTCTGGTGGCTAGCTAACTAGCTCAAATGTGACCTGTTTCAGAAAACTAGGCATATGTCGCGGGTCACTACTTTACAGGAGAGCCGTTTAAACGTAAACTTTTTTTTAATCAAAATGTTTTTTGGGGGCAGAAATGCCTTCTCGAACATGTGAACTTTCATGTGCCTTAATAACAAACTTGTATGCCATCTGTAAATACAAATAAAATTGTTAAATTACAAGACTAGTTGGTTATACCACAGAAAAAGCCAGCAACCTTCCCGCTAGCCATGATTGGCTAAGATAATGAGTGGGCTGGACATGCCAGGAGATGAGTTTGGATTGGTCTGCCATATAGCGCGCATCTGTCTATTTGAGC
Source organism: Salvelinus sp. IW2-2015 (assembly GCF_002910315.2). Taxonomy (NCBI): domain Eukaryota; kingdom Metazoa; phylum Chordata; class Actinopteri; order Salmoniformes; family Salmonidae; genus Salvelinus; species Salvelinus sp. IW2-2015. Next base: position 41,883,257 of record NC_036858.1, read on the forward strand.
TGGTCAGTATGTCTAGGAAACCTGTCTAACGCTGCTTTTTAAAAGACAAAAGACTCCACTATGCAAGTATCCATTTCAATAGAATGTCACTGCAACAACTGTTTCAGAACACTCTCGTCTGAGTGTTCCAGAGCGCAGAATAACTGATGAATTTKCAAACGCTCAACACTGGTTGAATATGGCCGGTGTCAGTAAATGTCGGCAAAAAAACATAATTCAATTGTTGCCATGAGCACAGTTACAGTCACCAACGCTCTGGATAACATGAAAACAGCCTAAACAGCCCTGCTAGGGCGAGTAAAATGGTCAGAGTTTGGGTGGGGGCTAAAGCTTAAGATGATTCTTATGGCATTGCACACGGTCAGTGTGAACCAGAGTGACTTGACACAACAACGGGCCAAACAAGCTGTACAAACAAAACGGAAACGACACAGGACGTCTTATTTAATGAAAGGGGTTGCAGTCTACCGTGAAGCATTTATCCATGTATACGGGTAAGAATTTAGCTACAGTTTCAGATATTATATGTTTCAAWTTTTTTCAGAAAGTTGTTTTCATTGCAAGTTAAAGCTTACTATTAGCTATCTAGCTGACGTTAGATGGCTGGATCGCTAGCTAACATTATGTTTATGATCTGTGTGTAGTAATGTTATCTCAGAATGACATTTTGCATTGCTAGTTATAGCCTAATGTTAGCTAGCTAACTGAACCTATTTGGTTAACTTTAGCTAGCTATGTCAACCAGTTTGTATTGCTAGTACTCTATGGATTGGGATTATGGTTAATTGTTTAGCTACATAGCTCTATGTATAAACAAAAGACCCCATGTTAAAGTTGACTATTAACGTAAACTCACTCACTTTTGTACATTGCCTTGGTCCGTACAATTGACCTTATTTTAGCGCCCCAAAAATGTAATACTTCCAGATCGATGTAATGTCAATACCATTGTAAAGCACAATTTCTCCCCTTTCCAACAGAATCAATTACATGACCCCCACGCTGCCTGACTCTCCTCCACCAGTCATACAATGAGAATGGTCTAATGCCTCCCATCAAAAAGAGAGCTGGTCCAAGCAAGCACAGGTTACACCTGAAGCATGAGGACTTGCAGCGAGTTGTGAACTTCATCAACAACTACGCAGAGGATAATGCAATAGTATTACCAAGACGCCATCCATGACACAAACACTTTGATGGAAAGCTGCTGCCATCCCATGTGACAAAAGCAGCAGTGTGGCGTCTCTACAAGGAATCGATGACAACACTTGGTATGTAAAGCATAAACAACACATTTTGATTATCTAATTAACCTCCAAGATGATTGGCACTACTTTTATTGATCTCACATTATTTCTGTATTTTCCAGAGTTATGTCTAGCCGGGCTGTGTGTTATCATTTTAACTTCCAGTTTCCAATATTATGTTTCTGTATGCAGCGCTGCTGCACTGCTCATTTGTAGGTAAGTGAAACGTAATGCATAAAAAAAATGATTATATTACATTTTACATTACATTTTCTTTTCATTAACATATCTTAATGTTATTTTGTTGTTTGCAGGTGCACTATCCTTCTGACCCAATGCAGCCAGGTCCCATCTACGTTTGAACTCCTCGCAAGTGTTTGGTGTCTGCTGTGAAGGAATACCACAGGTCAACTACTTGATTGATGAAGGCATGTCATCCAGCAAAGGCAGCAGCACAGTCATCGACTACATGCACTATTTCTTCACCAACTACGGAGTTGAGGAAACACGTGTGGACCTGAATTGTGATAACTGCAGTGACCAAAACAAGAACAAGTTTGTGCTCTGGTATTGTGCCTGGCGGACCATGCACAAGCTCCATCAACGTCTGGACCTTCTCTTCCTGATCACAGGCAACACTAAGTTTGCCTCCGACTGGTGCTTCGGCCTTATCAAGCAGCGCTTCAGAAAGACCAGAGTGCAAGCAGCACTGTGACAGGGGTCAACATCCCACAACTGGATAGACTACAGGATGGTACGGTGCTGGTGGAAAGCTATGGCTAGCAACAACACCTGACTCTGTACTTCAGGCCGTTGCCACAGTTCAAGCAGTATCAGCACTTCAGGTGAATATCATTTTTATTGCATTGTATGAGGTTATTTAATTCAAATGACTCTCTCCAACACACACGCCATACGTTGCTCCTACTTTTTTTTATCCTGCTGCTCAGCCACTTTACCCCTGATTGTATGCATATACTATAACTACCTCATCTATCACTGATATTGTTATTGATATTGTTCTTGTACTTATTAAGGTACATACTGGATGGGTCTCTACACCTTCTGTAGAGACTCATMAATTTAGACAAGTGTGTCTGGGTAAGCATCATCTAATATTTATAAAAAATATTTTTATCTGGACACTTTCTGTTTCCTGGAATTTTTTCTCATTGTAGGCTACTACGTTTACCACTTTCAGTCTTAATCCTTACTACACTACTCACTGTTTAGCACATGACCTCACATGTAAATCCTTARAKAGATGGGTGGGGCTGGCTTAAGAGGGTGTGAACAATGCTGAATAGGTGTAGACAAAGAAGAACTCTCCAGTAGGTAACAAAATATTCAAAGGACATTTTCTCAAAGGTGAGTTAACAAGTATATCAACTTTCAAAGCATAACTACTCCCCCATTGTTCCTCAAAAATGCAGTGTATGATATACCATTTTGTAGCTCTGAGTCTCTACTTTTATCCAATGTAAAAAATATCATTTCATATTGTGGTGTATTGAGAAATATATTATGTGTTAATTAATGAGTTTAGATTTAAAATGGTTGCAAATAGCCAATGGGATTTGTATGCAAGGGTTGAGTTATTTAAATTACAAATGACAATGGGGTTTCCGTTCTTGCATTGAAGTGATTGGATTACGAGATGCAAGGGAAGTAAAAGTTCAATGATGTWTTGGGGAGCTGGGCTGAAGACACTGTAGACGACTGTAATGTGTTAAGGAGAACATTAAATAAATCTGTTCCGTTTATTATAAGTAYGCTTCGGAGTCTTCAGCAAAAGAACCCAGCATCTTAGAATGCAACACAAATGTTGCTCCATAACACCAATTTGAGCCGGTCGGTCACAAATCGATCCTTTTCTAAATTAGCCATTGATGTGGTTTTACTTAATTCTCCGTACTGGCCAATGATTATAACAGCGATTCTGATCCAACAATAAATTCATACATTGTGCCCATGGCCTGAGAGGATGGAAGTTCAACATGTAGCTAGATGTAGAGGGCTAATGATAACTAGCTAATGTTTCCCATGAAAGGAAGTTAGGCTAGCGAGCACGTATTTTATCCAGGTAGTCTAGGACAACAAAAACTAAAAGTGTGTACTTTATGACAGTGTCATAGACCGTTTAGCCAACCTGAAAGAGGCGGATGACATTGGCGTGTCTCTACAAGTAGGGTGAGTCAACATGTTTTTTCTAATTGCACGCACACATGAACATTTCAGAAACATTACCTTGGTTGACCATGCTGTAGGTCATGCAACTGTTTATTACATGCAAATATGTTTTGTGGACTTCACCGGACAGATGTTTCTTTCCATTTTGTAATGAAACAAGAACTGTCTCTCTTATTTTTTATTCCTATTTTTTATTTTGTATTTAATATGCTTGTCTATAACTGTTCAGTACTTTGTTCTGTATTTGTACGTTTTATGTGGACCCCAGGAAGAGTAGTTGCTGCATCTGCAGTAGCTAATGGGGATCCTAATAAACTCAACTAAATTAAACCATCACCCAGTTAACAAAGCTTGAGAGAAGACTTAAGGAAAGGTTCCCTGGCTCTGCATTGATATTTCTTGCGGGGAAAGAGGCCATTAAATATGCATAGAGAGGAAGAGAAGATGTTGTCCAACTGCAACACAGTGTTTATTTGATGTGGTTATTTTTGCTATACCCTTATTGATGAGAAACTTTCAAGTTCTTAAAAAGTAAACATGTCCGGAAATCATTTGTGAAGGCTGACATTGAAGTGTAAAATCGAAGTTTTAACATCAGACATAATCTATTTTGATTTATCACACACAGGGAAAGTCTGCCTCTCAGTCACAATAAATATTTATTCAGATCAAAGTGCCTCTTGTCCATGTAAATCATTGATATTGATGCATCAAATTACAGGTGTACTGCTGTCTTCTAAAGCACCATGTGAATGTGAATCAGAGTACAGCGTGAAGTAAATTGCACAGTTTAATCTAAAAACTGACTGATGAGTAAACCTCACCTTCAAACTGCTCCATTACAATGAGGGATGACTTGGTTGATCTGGGCTCACCCCTCATTGGTACCTCTATTGAACAGAAGGACAGGAAGATCCATGCTAAGTGTCACCTTTGACAATTAATTCAACATCTGACATTGTGAGAAATAATAGCTCTTTATAATGAATGTGGTCCTGCAAAGCTGTCATCAAGGCAAAGGGTGGCCACTTTGAAGAATCTAAAATACATTTTGATTTGTTTAATACTTTTTTGGTTACTACATGATTCCATATGTGTTATTTCATAGTTTTGATGTCTTCACTATTATTCTACAATGTAGAAAATAGTAAACATTAAGAAAAACCCTTGAATGAGTAGGTGTGTCCAAACTTTTGAATAGTATTGTATATGAAGAGTTTCATTCCGAAACGCTATATATCAATTTTCAGGAATGTTGGTAAATTACCTTTTATTGTTTAAATAACTTATGAAATATATATATATATATATATATATTCACTATCTAATCATGGCATGGGGTTGTTCAATGACAGACATATATTAGTTTGAAATCTATCATTTGATGGTTTCATTTCAGAGAGACAAATAACTGTCACGTTCCTGACCTTGTTTTTCTTTTGTATAGTTTTGTTTAGTGGGTCAAGACGTGAGCTGGGTGGGCAGTCTGTGTTGTTTGTTCTATGTTAAGTGTCAGTGTTAATTGACCTTGTATGGCTCTCAATCAGAGGCAGGTGTTTGACGTTTTCCTCTGATTGAGAACCATATATAGGTAGGTTGTTTCACATTGTTTGTTGTTGGGTGGTTGTCTCCTGTGTCCGTATATGTTACCACACGGGACTGTATCGTTTGTTTGTAGTCTGTACCTGTTTGTGCGTTCTTCGTTATATGTAAGTTCACATGTTTTAGGTCAGTCTACGTCGTTTGTTATTTTGTTAATTATCAAGTGTTATTTCGTGTTTCGTCGTTTGTTTAAATAAATCATTATGTCCACATTTCACGCTGCGCTTTGGTCCAATCCCTACTCCTCCTCTTCAGACGAAGAGGAGGAGAACGACCGTTACAATAACCATGTTTCTTTTGCCAAACAAAGCTCTGGCTGTTCTTCCTGCAAAGAGTGTGCCATTATTTCCTTTTGGGTAATTTCACAGATTCCATTTTGCTTGGATRTTACTCCTTAATGTAACATACCAGTAAACATTGTTCCATGTCCACAGCAGCACTTTTTAGAGAAATATGTTGGATAATATGGAACTTGGCTCCTCAGGGGAACTTATGAACCTGAAATATGATAAAAGCATAGACTTAGATAGATGACTCTTTGTATCTGTCCCATTATGGCGTCTTAGAGCCCTGCAAGGGCATGAATTTTAAGCCAGAGCCGTACCCATGCCCGCAACGTTCAGGGCCTACCCTACCCAGGCCCGATACCCAGTCCTGCTTCCTTAATTAGTACCCATTAGCTGCTCGCCTTTGTCTGTCCCTAACTCCCTGTGCTGCTCGTGCTGCATGCGCTCTGCTGCTAGTCTGTATGTGTGAGTATCCATAGCAACGGCTCCACCTTGGGCTTCTCATGCGACAGTTAGCTGTTAGCTAGATACCTTTTGTCACTCTAAACTCTGAAAAACTCTGAAATATCTCTGAAATAACTCTGAAATATCTCCTGTCTACTAGGACAATGTTCTGGTCTTATATTTGACGAGGTTGACGCACTTCTGACACCATGTTATGATCTTAGTAAGACATTACTGTACTGCACAACAGAGCACGAGTAAATGTTTCAGCTTTAATGTTAGTGATCAATTTAGTGATAMCAGAGCCCCGTCCATAACATAATTATTAATTTAAAAAAGTCCCTAACCCGATGTATAGTGCTCTGGTCGGGTAGCAGAGCTCTATGGYGTCTGTGAGAGCACGGGCAATGACATTGAGGCCATCTCCAATTTGAAGTAGTAAATGTTCTTCTTTTACTACTTCTGTGAATTGGTGAACAAACTGAAAGGGTGCATACTGCCACTTGGAGTATGTTGTTTTAACAGGTATACAACCAAGGTTGATGATTTACTGCCACCTGAAGTTATGTAATGTTTGCTCATGATTGGCTGATCCCTCCAGATGACCTGGATGGAATCATGTCCCACCCAGTTTACTACTTCCGGCCTGCCCTCAGAGCCATACAAAACATATTCAACGCAGGGGAGAACTGGGACGAATGTAACGCTTTTTTCCTAATTACTCAGAGATTAATAGAGCGAGATAGACCATATTATGACAAACAACATATATGTCCTCTACCATTAGCAACTGTAATTTCATTTCTAGGGTAAATTAGTTGAAATTAAATTGACCGAGAATAGAACTACTGCAATGTTACTTTTGTAACTGTCAGCGGGGAAGGAGTAACACAGCCTTGGGATGGAAGTAACAGCTGGCAATAAGTGCACAATATCTGTCTAATCTCCATGTTTCGGGTTTGTTATGCTGTTTGTGTCAATTTTAATAACTAATGCTCTAAGTTCTAAATGTATAAAAATGAACAATGCGTCAACATTGCAATGTTGCGCAACCACACTATTTTGCCTTACAATATTATTCAGGCTGAAATGGATCACGTAATGGCTATATTAACCATACTTTTCTCATCTCACTTTAATGGGAATGTAGTCTGAGAAGTTCTTCACAATTTTCAATGACTATTCGTGCATAGCCCTACCAATCAGGTAAGCTCTAGCTGTCCTTATCATGTGCACTCCTCGTCTTGATAGAATAAATGTTTTATTCTCTTCACAAATGGCAAACTCATCAGGCTTATTACATTTCCATGGCTTGACAAAAGGTAATTGACCCCCAGAGTCATAAAGATATATTTTTAACCGCTAACATGTCGATAAAAGCTTATGTGAGTAGTGGATCCATCAAATCAATTGATTAAGGCACAATTCTAACGATGTCATATATAATTTTCAAACATTGTCACTTGTTGATATTTTACTAACATTATAAAAGCAATATGAATTTGAGGAGAYAATGGCATGTGCTTCAGTTAACATTGTGCTACTTTCGTCCCACCCATCTCTCCTGTAACTTCTCCCAGGCTAACAACCAAGACTAGCTAGCATGATACTTGAAACCAATGCTGTCATTTAGTCACTAGATGGTTTAACAAAATTACATTTTGGGAACTTTAAAAAACTAAACACAACTCTATAACCGAAAAACACGTCAGGGTCTGTTTTTTTACTTTCATCGCTCAAAACCACTTTTTGTTGATAACTCTGCAATACATGGTCGGACTGGGCGTTTTTTGGGGGCAGGGAGCTCATCCCCTGCATTAGGAGCATGCTGATGTCACTATGTCATTCTAGCTTCTGTCTTATCTGAGAAAATGGGTGTGTTAATGTTGGCCTTGTGTTACTTTCGTCCCCTATTTCTGAGCACCTTCAAGACATATAATACCAACTAATGGTCTTGTTACTTTAGACAGAAATTAATGTAGGGAGGTTAGTCAAGGCGAATGGGTTGGTGTAATCCAAAACCGTCTAGCAATCCAAAGGCTGTGTGTTTGAGTCATGTCAAGGACAACTGAAGAATTTTAGCTAACCCTTTCCCTAACCCTAATTCCAAATGTAACCCAATTCACCTAACCGCTACGTCAATTCACTTAACCTTTGCTGTTTTTGTTCTCCTAACCTTTTACGTAAATGATCCTAACCTTTGTCGTTAGTTCCCCTAAACGCTAACGTAAATTCTACCCGTAATTGTCCTTTGTTGTTACAGCGCAACAAACAACCTGGTCTCAGAGAAAGACGTATAATACTAGATATCCACTAAGATGTATGATAAGTTGCATCATCAAATTCGTATGATATTGAACGACCAAGTAAGATGTATGATACTATACGTCCTATAATGTGTATGATATTGTACCATCGTTATTCCACATACTAAATGGAGTGTCACAGATTTATGTACAGAATTATACGAATTGCTCCGAAACCATGTTGCTACTGTACTTCAAAATGGTGGAAGCCCTCAATTTCAATGTCCATGCAAAAACGGTTTATTTTCAAGTAGTGATCTCTATCACTATGGATAAAAGACTTTCAAACACAAATTGATGAATCCCAGTGCCCTGCAGATTCCATTCTCTGCCATAAAATCTACAATTTTTTCATAGAAAAACGCTTCCAGAGAAAGTGTTAGAAACAAGACTTGATTAGGGAGGACAGCTCCCTGGGAACTCATTTATTATGAAACCTGTTAGGTCTCAGGAAACTAGACAGGAGGAGGGACATCAGCACTGTAATCATAAAAACAGGAACAAATTATATTGTATAGTCATACTGTAATTTCAAAATACTTAGGTTTCAATTAATGCCAGGCATCGTAAGAAATAAAACAGAAAAAATGTATGCTAGCTTTATTGATTTAATTATACCTCCCTTGTCCAGCCAAATGGAGACAGGCATCACATGTATCAAATCAGAAAAACCCGATAAGACATCTACTACTTTTACATACATTTTACACCTGGATCTGTGGTGACTAGTAAAGAGTACATCAATTCATCATAGGGAATACTGAGGTCATTTTTGGATTAGAAATCCTGTGATTTACAGTATTGCGAGAGTATTGACAACATTGTATAATAGGTCCACAAAAATAGGATCCTACTTAATGTCATTGCAATGACTTTGTGTGTCCCCCAATAAGAGGATGCTAATTAGCTGCCAATTTCAGAGACCGCATGGTCTAACACCACTCAACCTTAGAGGTGTTAAACATGTCTGTGTGTGTATGCAAGTTTTGGATTGTGTATGTTTTTTCTTAAATGTTTATATTTTCTAAGACTATTCTGAAAACCTTTTGTTCTCAGACTTGAAGGACACACTGAACATGGAGTTGAATTCATGCCAGCACTTTGTACTGTACACACACGCAAGCCTGGAGCAAAGAGCACAGTGGAAGCACTGACATGTCCATGAGCATGCAAAGATGCAGGAAGGACTAACACAAACAATCAACAAGGTATGCTGGCTGTGACCTCCTCTTGGGTCGAACAGTGGCTCTTGGTAGAACTGTGCTGTCAGTAGCATTGTCACTGCCTCGACGAGTCTCCCATGATGTAGCACTCCAGCTGGCGTTCAACTACAACTCACTGATGCCTACTGACACTTTACTGCATAGTCTGTTATAAATAGCAGCTTCAGTTATGGTCGCTAACACTTAGGCCTAGTCAATCACATCAAGCATTAATCGGTGATAGCCAAAACCTGCATTGTTAACTGCATTGGAGCTGTCAAATCGGTGAGCAGCTGATCGTTGTCACCAAGCCACATCCGTCCCACTCGCGTTAGAAGTTCAGAGTGAGAAAGTGTAAGCTATATAAAAGAAACGTCCTCTCACTGTCAACTGCGTTTATTTTCAGCAAACTTAACATGTGTAAATATTTGTATGAACATCACAAGATTCAACAACTGAGACAGAAACTGAACAAGTTTCACAGACATGTGACTAACAGAAATGGAACAATGTGTCCCTGAACAAAGGGGGGGTCAAAATCAAAAGTAACAGTCAGTATCTTGTGTGGCCACCAGCTGCATTAAGTACTGCAGTGCATCTCYTCCTCATGGACTGCATCCGATTTGCCAATTCTTGCTGTGAGATGTTAACCCACTCTTCCACCAAGGCACCTGCAAGTTCCCGGACATTTCTAGGGGGAATGGCCCTAGCCCTCACCCTCCGATCCGTGTTCAATGGGATTGAGATCTGTGCTCTTCGCTGGCCATGCAGAACACAGACATTCCTGTCTTGCAGGAAATCACGCACAGAATGAGCAGTATGGCAGGTGACATTGTCATGCTGGAGGGTCATGTCAGGATGAGCCTGCAGGAAGGTTACCACATGAGGGAGGAGGATGTCTTCCCTGTAACACACAGCGTTGAGATTGCCTGCAATGACAACAAGCTCAGTCTGATGATGCAGTGACACAGACCATGACAGACCCTCCACCTTCAAATCGATCCCGCTCCAGAGTGCAGGCCTCGGTGTAACGCTCATTCCTTCGACGATAAACGCAAATCTGACCATCACCCCTGGTGAGACAAAATTGCGACTCATCAGTGAAGAGCACTTTTTGCCAGTCCTGTCTGGTCTAGTGACGGTGGATTTGTGCCCATAGGCGACGTTGTTGCCGGTGATGTCTGGTGAGGACCTGCCTTACAACAGGCCTACAAGCCCTCAGTCCAGCCTCTCTCAGCCTATTGCGGACARTCTGAGCACTGATGGAGGRATTGKGCRTTCCTGGTGTAACTCGGGCAGTTGTTGTTGCCATCCTGTACCTGTCCCGCAGGTGTGATGTTCGAATGTACCGATCCTGTGCAGGTGTTGWTACACGTGGTCTGCCAATGCGAGGACGATCAGCTGCCGTCCTGTCTCCCTGTAGCACTGTATTAGGCATCTCTCAGTACGGACATTGCAATGTATTGCCCTGGCCACATCTGCAGTCCTCATGCCTCCTTGCAGCATGCCTAAGGCACGTTCACACAGATGAGCAGGGACCCTGGGCATCTTTCTTTTGGTATAGTCAGTAGAAACTTTAGTGTCCTAAGTTTTCATAACTGTGACCTTAATTGTCTAATGTCTGTAAGCTGTTAGTGTCTTAACGACCGTTCCACAGTTGCATGTTCATTAATTGTGTGGTTCAATGAACAAGCATGGAAAACAGTGTTTAAACCCTTTACAATGAAGATCTGTGGAGTTATTTGTATTTTTACGAATTATCTTTGAAAGACAGGGTCCTGAAAAAGGGACATTTCTTTTTTTGCTGAGTTTAGAAATAATGACGCTCAAATTGAAAATCATTCAATTACGTAATGAGGATTTTTATCAGCTTAATCGAGGTGTAGATTACATCTCACATTCCATTGTCTTGTAAACAAGTCTGCAAGGGATTTCTCGTCATGCGACTCTGTACAGCCAATGGCAATGTCCGCTTTAGGTATGGCAATGTCCACTTGTGCATTTGACAGCTCTAACGCAGTTCCACCTACAACACCACTAACGTGCTGAAGCGAACCTGATTGAATAGAGCCCTTAATTCATGTTTCACTATTGCTTTGTGTGCAAACATCTCCTTCAGCGTGACTTTTATCAACAAATACAACAGATTAATTTAGTTATACGTCTCTGTTTTGTGATTTAGGTGGAGGTTTACTTGATGGAAATCCCTTTTTTACTATGGGTTGTGAAATCATTTCCTTGAGTGCATTGCCCAAGGTAGCGTTGAGGAATATACTTATATTCATATTTTCTGAGGTCCAATAAAGTCCCAATGTTCCAGAAGTGTCTGCAGTGATATTAATAAGTTGACAACTCTGCTCTTTGGAAAAGAGCCCATCTAATCATCCCTTTGAAGTAAAGTGGATTCTGGCTATGTCCCCACCTTCCCCTGACAATACCATCTCTCTTCACACATCATTATGCTGGAATTATTGCTCACAAGCGCTCTCCTCCCTGTCTCTGTCACACCACTCAGCTTTGGGCCCACTCTGGTGGCCGACGTTAGACTAAATACAGTGAGCTCCAAATGTATTGSGACAGTGACAMATTTTTTTATGATACAGTGACTATGAGGGATATTAAAGTGCAGACTGTCAGCTTTAATTTGAGGGTATTTTCATCCATATCAGGTGAACCGTTTAGAAATTACTGCACTTTCTGTACATAGTCCCCCCATTTTAGGGGACCAAAAACATTTAAAAGTTAAGTATTTGGTCCCATATTCCTAGCACGCAATGACTATATCAAGCTTGTGACTACAAATTTGTTGGATGAATTTGTTTTTTGTTTTGGTTGTGTTTCAGATTATTTTGTGCCCAATATAAATTAATTGTTAATCATGTATTGTGTCATTTTGTAGTCACTTTTATAGTAAATAAGAATAGAATATGTTTCTTAACACTTCCACATTAATGTGGATGCTACCATGATTATGGATAATCCTGAATAAATCGTGAATAATGATGAGTGAGAAAGTTAAAGAGGCATAAACATCATTCCCCCCAAAAAATAACCTCTCCCTAAGAATGGAGTGGGTGCCGGGGAAAGGGCTCATGCCCCACTAGCTCCTTATCCAGGGATCAGTGAAGGAGGCCAATCACCAAGGAGGGAGAGAGCTCATTAACTACACTGAATATAATCACGATAGGTCTGCTTCCTGCTGCTAATAAGAACAAAGGGAAAAACACAACACAAGCAGCGTTGACTGACACACTGTTAAATGAATGGGGGGAGCCATAAAAATGGGAATTAGCTGCCCTTCACGGTGTGATAATTGAAAGTGGTGTCTGCCATTTGGAGTGTACAATTTCATTAGTGCTCTGGCCGAGACAGGGGAGAGTAAGGACAGAGTATAGAGCAGCTATATTGTTGGCCAACCACTCACTCATACTACCTGATGATGTGACTCTTGGGCAGTACCTGAAAGAAACACCTGCTATGATGGACGTAGCACAGTTTCTCTGGACCCCCCCCCCCAACCCCCTCAAAAAAATATATATTGTGTGTCAGCCACTCACAAAGTATACCGATCCCTAACTACCAATCCCTGTCCACGGTTCTGAAATTGCGACGTCTACGCGGCTGCCTATCAGATTGTGGCGCTAGTGCTTGCAGTAGCCTATAGCTTTGCTTTAATGGATACATGTTTATTTTTATTTGGAMGTCATTTTCTCATGTTAAGCCTAATGTTTATGTTTCACGAAACTATACTGCTATTTAGAATGCTGGCTGGCAGCAATATTGTATTTATTTGTTCTGTAATTAAAGTGGAAAATACAAACATTGCAGATTGTTAAATACATTTTCAATGCAACAGCATACGAATCAGTAACCAATATTATATTTATAACTGTCCTGTAGGCCTATAGCCTACCKTAGCCATCTTCATGCTCTCTTGCAGCTTTGATAGAAAGTTGGTGCTGATTAAAACCAGTCTATTAATGCCAAATAATCAGTCCACCGTCAAAACAATAGSTTACTATGGATTGTTTCATTATGCAGACAATGTAGTCTTGCCTTCTAGCCTATCTATAGCTATATACAGTATGTAGCTGGTAGCCTATTTATATTACACTTTGGAATYGGGACTCCACACTGTTGGGGCTAACCATCTCATCACTTGTAGGCTTACCAGTGTTCACAGAAGAGGGGTTGCTCTCATAATTGCCRCTGGGTCTCTGGCTGTCATCAGCTTGGTATTCTGGAAGAAGAGGAGGAGGAGAGGGAAGACTGGCTCTCTCACTAGAGGAACTGTCACTATTCTCAAGGAGAGGAAGAAGAGGAGGAGYAAGGCCACTGTCATGGCCAAGGCCAGGCAGTGAGGTCTCTGTCGGGACTAGGAGGCTGGCTGCTACTTCTAGTTTATCCATCTTGAAGAACGCACTCACTCTCCTTCCAAGTCCGACCTGATTCACCAAACAGTTTTTTTTTTAACTTGATAGCCAATTAGGTGAGGAGGCCGAGGAGGGCTGCTGCCAGCGCCGCTGAAAAATAGGCTAATTTATGCATGAAAACTATATTGTCTATCTGACTCAACTACTATCCATGTAGATTGGACAACACAAACACTTCACTTGCTACATGTGGAAATGAAAAAGAAGGGTTACTGTCAAAATGATGTATAATTGAAAAAMATTCTATGTAGACATAAGTTTGAGATGATGGGCACATGGGCCCCCAGACCTCGTAGTTCCCCGCTTTGCGGGGACTGCGGGGGTTCCGCTACGCTAGTGTGATTTCTGAATCAATTGCAACTGAAGACAGTTGGTAGACAGAGTATTTAAGAATGTAAGTATTTTCATGGATTCTGCACTCCAAAACATCATACCGACACCTCTCATAATAAGAACTTATAGAGGACAGAGCAGAAAGCTGTGTTTAATGCACTCTAGGTCACTTGACCCTGATACGCTCTTCTTTAGAGGGTGAGGGTGGGGAGGATAGTTCCTCAGCCTGGGTTGATGAATATTTCACAGTTGGTCCTCCACCTCGTCTCACTGCATCAGTTCCCACCTGATGAAGCTCTGCCGTGCCTCTGGAACACACCACCACTGTTCTCAGCTGCGTCCTTGTTCCACATTGCATGAACGCTCTGACAGGCTGCATTAGAGGGCCGCGTCGACAGGTAACCTTCCACTACTGTCCACTCCGGTTACAGCGGCAGGGCCAAATGACTTAGCAAGTCTTTGCTGAGCTTTGTGTCTGGGACGTTTAGTGTTCCAAATGGATCAGAATGATGTTAGGAAGAGGAAGACCAGAGGGCAAGAGAGGAGTGTAGTGTCTCTTGAGAGATGTATAGTACAGCAGTCATGTTTTCAACCATGGAAAGAGAGTGCAAAAATGCTGAATAATTTTGATTCTGACTGGCCATCATTGGCGTAGCACAGTTTCTCTGGACCCCCTCCCCCCAAATCAGGACAGAGGCTGTAAGGTTGAGTGAGCGCTCTGTCACTAAAGATGCAGGTTAGAGACCACTTAAATGGAACTGATAGGGATTTCCAGTGCTGTCTGTTGGTGTTGGCATTTTTCTCATTACTTGCCTTTTCTTCGTGGGCACTTTACGGCAACCATCAGATCAGATCAGTGCCCACACATTGTSTGTCCAATCCATTGAAGTATGATTACTGGAAGTTAAATTTGGTCTTGGCTGAGTAAGACACCGTTATCAAGTAACAACCTAGAAGGAAAAAGAATAGGCATTAATTTCCCCCCTACAAGGGTTGCATTTTTACCTGACCACCAACAAGCAATACATGAGTTTATACAGCATTATTACCATTTCACCATCTTATAGTTTAGTAAATACCTGATATTATCAGATTTTTTTTTTAGGTACGTGTAGTTTACTGCAACACGACTTCCAGGTTGAATGTTTGTTATGCTGCTACAGACCAATCAATCTCCAGAGATGTCCTGTGTCTTTTGGTGCCATACATGCACATGGGCTCTGTTTGCAGGAGTGTCTTATGTTCTGGTGAGTCCAACAAAGGCACAGAGGAAGACCCAGCTGTCAACATCATTTTAGTCCCAGCATTTGCAGCCAGGAGACCTAGCATTCTAAGAGTGAAAGAAAAATCTGTTTTCTGCTGTTTCATAACTGACGTCTGGAAATCAAATCATATTSTATTGGTCACATACACATAGTTAGCAGATGTTATTGAGGGTGTAGTGAAATGCTTGTGTTGCTAGCTCCAAAAGTGCAGTAATATCGAACAATACAAACAAATTTAAAAGTAAAAGAATGGAATTAAGAAATATAGGTATATTAGGAAAGCAATGTCGGAGTCCTGAGTATGTACAGTGTCTTCAGAAAGTTTTCAGAACCCTTGACCTTTCCACATTTTGTTACGTTCCAGCYTTATTCTAAAATTGATTAAATAAAACATTTTCCTCAGAAGTCTACACACAATACCCCATAACGACGAAGCAAAAACAGKTTTTTASRCATTTTWGCAAATGTATTACAAAAAAAAAAWRWAWWWMYATATTTATATGAGTATTCAGACCCTTTGCTATGAGACTCGAAATAAAACTCAGGTGCATCMTGTTTCCATTGATCAGCCTTGAGATGTTTCTACAACTTGATTGGAGTCCACCTGTGGTAAATTCAATAGATTGGACATGATTTGGAAAAGCAGACACTTGTCTATATAAGGTCCCACAGTTAACAGTGCATGTCAGAGCAAAARCCAAGCCATGAGGTCGAAGGAATTGTCCATAGAGTTCCGAGACAGGATTGTGTCAAGGCACAGATCTGGGGAAGGGTACCAAAAAATATCTGCAGCATTGAAGGTCCCCAAGAACACAGTGACCTCTATCATTCACATGGAAGAAGTTTGGAACCACCAACACTCTTCCTAGAGCTGGCCGCCCAGSCAAACTGAGCAATCKGGGAAGAAGGGCCTTGGTCAGGGAGGTGAGCAAGAACCCGATGGTCACTCTGACAGAGCTCTAGAGTTCCTCTGTGGAGATGGGAGAACCTTCCAGAAGGACAACTAGCAGCACTCCACCAATCAGGCCTTTATGGTAGTGGCCAGACGGAAGCCACTCCTCAGTAAAAGGCACATAACCCTCTTGGAGTTTGCCAAAGGGCACCTAAAGACTCTCAGATGATGAGAAACAAGATTCTCTGATCTGATGAAACCAAAATTGAACTCTTTGGCCTGAATGCCAAGCGTCACGTCTGGAGGATACCTGGCACCACCCCACCCCATGCTGTGGGGATGTTTTTCAGCGGCAGGTACTGGTCAGGATTGTGGCAAAGAAGAATGGAGCAAAGTACAGAGAGATCCTTGATGAAAACCTGTCCCAGAGCACTCAGGACCTCAGACAGGGATGAAGGTTCACCTTGCAACAGGACAACGACCCTAAGCACACAGGCAAAACAACGCAGGAGTGGCTTCGGGACAAGCCTCTGAATGTCCTTGAGTGACCCAGTCAGATCCCGGACTTGAACACGATCGAACATCTCTGGAGAGACCTGAAAATAGCTGTGCAGCAATGCTCCATATCCAACCTGACAGAGCTTGAGAGGATCTGCAGAGAGGAATGAGAAACTCCGCAAATACAGGTGTGTCAAGCTTGTAGTGTCATACCCATGAATACTCAAGGCTGTAACTGCTGCCAAATGTGCTTCAACAAAGTACTGAGTAAAGAGTCTGAATGTACTATTTCAGTTTTTWATTTTTAATACATTTGCTCAAATTTCTAAAAACCCGTTATTTGCTTTGTCATTATGGGGTATTGTGTGTAGATTGATAAGAGGAAGAAGAAAAAAAACATTTTAAAACATTTTTGAATAACGTTGTAACGTAACAAAATGTGGAAAAAGTCAAGGGGTCTGAATACTTTCCAAAGGCACTGTATGTGAATGAATTGCCCCCCATCTATCACCAGAGTTCGCACTGCTAGGTGACCTAAATTGGGATATGCTTAACACCCTGGCTGTCCTACAATCTTAGATGGATACTCTCAATCTCACACAAATTATCAAGGAACCTACCAGGTACAACCCCAAATCCGTAAACATGGGCACCCTCATAGATATCATCCTGACCAACTTGCCCTCTAAATACACCTCTGCTGTTTTCAACCAGGATCTCAGCGATCACTGCCTCATTGCCTGCGTCCGTTATGGGTCCGCCGTCAAACGACCACCGCTCATCACTGTTAAGCGCTCCCTAAAACACTTCTGCGAGCAGGCCTTTCTAATCGACCTGGCCCGGGTATCCTGGAAGGATATTGACCTCATCCCGTCAGAAGAGGATGCCTGGTTGTTCTTTAAAAGTCATTTCCTCACCATCTTAAATGAGCATGCCCCTTTCAAAACAATATACAACTAAGAACAGATATAGCCCTTGGTTCACTCCARGSTTGACTGCCCCTGACTAGCACAAAAACACCCTGTGGCGTACTGCACTAGCTTCGAATAGTCCCTGCGATATGCAACTTTTCAGGGAAGTCAGGAACCAATACACACAGTCAGCTAGGAAAGGAAAGGCTAGCTTTCTCAAACAGAAATTTGCATCCTGCAGCACTAATTCCAAAAAGTTCTRGGACACTGTAAAGTCCGTGGAGAATAAGAGTACTTCCTCCCAGCTGCCCACTGCACTGAGAC
This sequence comes from Salvelinus sp. IW2-2015, assembly GCF_002910315.2. NCBI lineage: Eukaryota > Metazoa > Chordata > Actinopteri > Salmoniformes > Salmonidae > Salvelinus > Salvelinus sp. IW2-2015. Next base: position 41,901,191 of record NC_036858.1, read on the forward strand.
TAGGAAACACTGTCACCACTGATGAATCCATGAAAATCAATAATTTCAATAAGTATTTCTCTAYGTCTGGCCATGCTTTTGATGGGTCAAATTGGGGTCATGATAGGGGCTGCACCAAATGTTTGATGTATTATAATAATTGATWATARTATGTTGTATTAATAGAAGGGGAGGGGCTATGGGACCCCTCCTCCTCTACATTTATAGGGTTCTAGACCTAGAGGTTTTAGAATTGTTCCACAGTCTTTAAGTCTGTCCCTCTTATAAAGAAATGGGGGGGGGGGGTCTGTGAGAAAGCATTTCAAAGATAAACAAAGAGCCCTGCAGGGGTGTAGAAGAGATAAGAGGCTAGTCAGACATACCTCTATAAACCAACTTGGGGGAATGGGCTTTCACTGCTCAGACCTTAGAAAACACTGGAACTATTGTATCTCTTGCAAGTTTGTATAGCTGTGTATGCATGGGCTTGGTCTGAGGAGTAGCAACAAGGGGTTGACTACAAGCATGATAAAAGCAACTTGGACTTTTCCTATGGGGCAGAACTCATGAGAGACTTCAGTTGTATATGTCATGTTTGATCTTTTGACTTCTGTCTACAGCTGTATTTTGATAAAAATTGTTATGATTTGTAATTGCACATTTTGAGTGTTCCTTATTTGTTAAGTACATAAAACGGAGCACAGAAAAACTTATCCCAATCTGGACAATCTGGACCCTCTCTTCCTAAAATGATCTGCCACCATTGTTGCAACCCCTATTACTAGTCTGTTCTACCTCTCTTTYGTATCGTCTGAGATTCCTAAAGATTGGAAAGCGGCCACGGTCAACCCCCTCTTCAAAGGGGGAGACACTCTTGACCCAAACTGTTACAGACCTATATACATCCTGCCCTGCCTTTCTATAGTCTTCGAAAGCCAAGTGAACAAACAGATCACCRACCATTTCGAATCCCACCGTAACTTCTCCGCTATGCAATCTGGTTTCCGAGCAGGTCACAGGTGCACCTCAGCCACGCTCAAGGTCCTAAACGGTATCATAACCGCCATCAATAAAAGACAGTACTGTGCAGCTGTCTTCATCGACCTGGCCAAGGCTTTTGACTCTGTCAATCCACCAGCATTCATCGGCAGACTCGAACAGCCTTGGTTTTCTCTAATAGTGCCTGCCTGAGTTCACCTAACCACTTCTAGATATCGAGTTCAGTGTGTCAAATCGGCAGGCTGTTGTCCGGGACTCTGGCAGTTCTCTATGGGTGCCTACAGGCTCATTCTTTTGGTCCGACTCTTTCTCTGTAACATATCAATGAATGCTCGCTCTCTGCTGACGGGTGATTTCATGACACCCTACGCAGATACTACACTCATCTGTATAACTCTGCCCTTCTTTTGAACACCTGCTGTTAACAACACCTCCAAGGCGAGCTTCAATCGCCATTACAAACACTCCTTCCTGGCCATCCAATTGCTTACTTAAATACAAGTAAAACTAAGCATTCTCTTAAACGACGCGCGCACCGCTCCGCCGCGCACACATCACTAACTCTGGACGGCTCTGACTGAAATGTGCGACGCTAAAAACCTAGGTGTCTGTTAGACTGTAAAACGTCTCTTCCAGACTCACATTCAAAGGCATCTCCAATCCAAAATGAATCTAGAAAATTGGCTTCCTATTCCGCAACAAAGCATCCTTCACCTTCTGCCCAAACAGTACCCTTCGTAAAACTGACTATCCTACCATGCCTGACTTCAGCAGTGATGTTGCATTTACAAAATAGCCTCACAACACTCTACTCAACATAAATTGGATGCAGTCTATCACAGTACCATTCCTTTGTTCACAAAGCCCATTTACTACCCACCACGCGCACCTGTCACTGCCCGCTTGGCTGGCCCTCGCTATCATACTCGTCTGCCAACCCACTGCGTTCCAAGTCATCAGGACTAAACTCTTGACTAGGTAAAGTCCCCCTTATCTCAACTCCCTGGTCAACCATAGCAAACCTACCCTTAGCCTGCGCTCCAGCAGGTATAATCTCTTCGCATCCCCAAAACCAACTAGCTCCTTGGCTGCCTTCCTTCCAGTTCTCTGCTCCAATGACTGCGAAACGAACCTACAAAAATCTCTGAAAACTTGAAACTTATTCTCTCCTTCACTAGACTTTAAGCTCAGCTCAGACGCAGCTTACAATCGCTGCAGCTGACACAGCCCATTCTGTAAATAGCCCTTCCTAACTACCTACCCTCATTCCCCTTTTGCACACCAGTATTTCTACTTGACATCCTTCATTGTGCACATATATCTCCAGTGTTAAATTGCTGAATTGTAATACTTCGCCACTATTTGCCTATTTATTTGCCTTTCCTCCTTACTTTTATAGATTTTATACAGATTTTTCTATGTGTTATTGACTAAGTTTGTTTATCCCATTGTGTAACTTCTGTTGTTTTTTTATCGCACTGCTTTGCTTTAATCTTGGCCAGGTCACAGCTTGTAAATGAAAACTTGTTCTCTAGTCTGCCATACCTGGTTAAATTAAGGTTGAAATAAAGAAATAAAAAGGAAATGTACACTGCCTTTCTAAAGTTCGGGGTTCACTTAGAAATGTCCTTGTTTTCCATTAAAAACATACATGAAATGAGTTTGCAAAATTAATTGGAAATTATAGTCAAGACTTTGACAAGGTTATAAATAACGATTTTTTAATTGAAATAATTATGGTGTCCTTCAAACGGCTTACGTCAAAGAATCCCTCAATTTGCAGCAAATAACAGCCTTGCAGACCTTTGGCATTCCAGTTGTCAATTTTTGAGTAATCTGAAGAGATTTCACCCATGCTTCCTGAAGCACCTCCCACAAGTTGGATTGGCTTGATGGCACTTCTTACGTACCATATAGTCAAGCTGCTCCCACAACAGCAACAATAGGGTTGAGATCCGGTGACTGTGCTGGTCACTCCATTGTAGACAGAATACCAGCTGACTGCTTCTTCCCTAAATAGTTTTGCATAGTTTGGAGCTGTTCTTTGGATYATTGTCCAGTTGTAGGAGGAAATTGGCTCCAATTAAGCACCGTCCACAGGGTTTGGCATGGCGTAGCAAAATGGAGTGATAGCCTTCCTTCTTCAAGATCCCTTTTACCCTGTACAAATCTTCCACTTTACCACCACCAAAGCACCCCCAGACCATCACATTGCCTCCACCATGCTTGACAGACGGCGTCAACCACTCCTCCAGCATCTTTTCATTTTTTCTGCATCTCACAAGTGTTCTTCTTTGTGATTCAAACACCTTAATCTTACATCCATCTGCCCATAACACTTTTTTCAAAACTTCCTCTGTCCAGTGTCTGTGTTCTTTTGCCCATCTTAATCTTTTATTTTTATTGACCAGTCTGAGATATGGCTTTGTCTTTGCAACTCGGTGTCCCGGAGTCACCTCTTCACTGTTGACGTTGAAATAGAAGCGTTTTTTCAGGCTCTCGGTCCCAGCTTTGATGCACATGTACTAACCTCACCTTCTGGATGATAGTGGGGTGAACAAGCCGTGACTTGGGTGGTTGAGGTCCTTGATGAACTTCTTGGCCTTCCTGTGACACCGGGTGCTCTAGATGTCCTGAAGGGCAGACAGTGATGCGTTGGGCTGACCGCAACACCCTCTGGAGAGCCCTAAAGTTGAGGACGGTGCAGTTGCTGTTCCAAGCGGTGATACAACCTGACAGGATGCTGGAACTGCTGGATATTTTATCAAAATAGAATTAACATGGTTTAAAGCATCTAGAATAGTATATTCTCCCACAAAAAAAATACATTATTATTATTTTAATGTATCGAATTCCTGTATTGTGGCCATTGAGTCTTTCAAAGGTAATATTCATGTTCTCTGCGTCTGAGAAAATGTAACATGGTATGTTTCAAGGTTCTCTAAACAATGCATGAGTTATACAAGCCATTTTAGTGAAAATACTATTTTCTGGGCTGTCAGACTTTGTAAGCTTGCAGTTGCACACTGTTTCTCTCTCTCTCTCTCTCCCTCTCTCCCTCTCCCCCTCTCTCCCTCCCTGCTCTCTCTGTCCGCCCCAAGGGAGACAGTCCTTCATTATAGGCAGGGTGCAGTTTAGCATGTACAGAGCAGTTCCCATCGATCTGTTTGGCTACCCAGATCTCTCCCATAGCCGTCTCATTAGGGAGAGCCTGTTAAGAGCTAAGTGCTAGCACACAACCGACACCTCTTCACCTGTCCTCCTCAGACCACCCCTTTTGAAATCCCTTTGCTGCTGGTGCCTCTCTGGTAAATACTCTCCCTCCCCTTCTCTCTCTCCCATTGCTCCCACATTTCTCCCTCTACCCTTCTGTCCTCTACTGTATGTTGTGAGTCTTTTTATATTACCATTATCTCAGAGTTGAGGGTGTACTCTGCATGACTATCTCTCTCTCTGTCTAGCCATTAAACGTGAATTGGWATTTCAGTTTACTTCCCCAACACTGTTCCATCATTTCTGTTTTACCACTTCTTATTCATCGCCGTGAAATGGTTATCTTTCACACAAACAATAGACAGATGTGGAGGGGGAAGAAAATATTCTAAGGAGAGTGTGAGACGTGTGTGTGTGTCGTGTGTGTGTGTGTGGTGTGTGCTGTTGTGTGTGTGTGTGTTGTGTGTGTGTGTGTGTGTGTGTTGTGTGTGTGTGTGCTAAATGTGTGTGCTGGTGTGTGCTGTGTGTGTGTGTGTTGTGTGTGTGTGTGTGTGTGCTGTGTGCGGTGCGCATGTCCGTGCGCGTGCGTTTAAGTGCTCTGAAAGATCGGTGA
>NC_036858.1:41906821-41937079 GCF_002910315.2 Salvelinus sp. IW2-2015
CTTCTTGGTAAAATAGCCCTTACACAGCCTGAAGGTGTGTTGGGTCATTGTCCTTTTTAAAAACAAATGATAGCCCCACTAAGCCCAAACCAGATGGAATGCCATATCGCTGCAGAATGCTGTGGTTGCCATGCTGGTTAAGTGTGCCTTGAATTCTAAATAAATCCCAGACAGTGTCACCAGCAAAGCTATTTGAAGAATATCAAATATAAAATATATTTTGATTTGTTTAAAAAAATGTTTGTTTACTACATGATTCCATATGTGGCATTTCAAAGTTTTGATGTCTTCACTATTATTCTACAATGTAGAAAATAGTAAAAGTAAAGAAAACCCTTGACTGAGTTCTAAAACGTTTCGCCGGTAGTGTACATTGTAGTGGAGTATAAGTAAAAGTTGTCAAAAATATAAATGGTGRAGTAAAGTACAGATAGCCMMAAAAWAACGAGTTAAGTAGTACTTCAAAGTATTTATTTATTTTTACTTTACATTCGGTTTTGAAGGAGAACAGTGCTATATGAGAGTGATTGTTGTGTACCGTGCCAGTCTCTTCCTTCCCAGTTTTAGAAGTTCATGCACGTTTAAAGCAGCTGTTCCCCTTAAAGCTAAGCTGTGCCTTATTTCTCTGTCGTGCTTGAGAGGCATTATCCATAGTTAGGCTATTCGCCAAAGCACCCAGTCTCCCATCCCTATCCCTGTAACAACGGTTGTCAAAAAAATTGTTAAAAGGTTAAAAATACAATTCTGATGAATGCAACATTTGGACAATGGATAAAGATACTGACTGAATTATAGCACATAAAACATTGTAATGCCATTGACAACAAATTAATGGAGTTCAGGCATTTTTGTGGGAATACAGGTATTCAATTTCTTATCAAATTGCACTTTTTATATAATATTCTCATGTATACATATTCTTAGAATATCAGGTATTTTTTCATATTTTGTGCTAAAAGAAAAAATATTATGTACTCTTTGCATATATACTCTGGGTGTATTTGCATACCTTAAGAAATTAACATAAAGAGGCCGAACAGGGCTGCAACCACCAGAAACGTCCTCACCTGCGCTCACCTGCCCTGTCTAAACTGCTTCATTAATTATTCATTACTGTTGTTGTCATGTTCTCTTGCATAATTCAACAAGTGTGTCAAGAGAAGGATATCCACCTGATTTAAAATCAACAAGCCTTGCTCTAGAAGTTTCAGCGCTGCAGAATTTACATAAATTCACTGAAAACCTGTACTAACACTGGTCCAACTCAAGGTGTCATAAAAAYAAATGCACCCCTCTCCMCAGCTTGAAAATACTTTCACATGACCATGCCCTTGTACTGTAAAATAAATTGAACACCTTCCCCCCTCATAGAATTKACTCAAAATAATGTTTAAGACAACGAATAACAAAAACTGTAGTGACCCTGTGTTTATAAATGTGGATTTTAACTTTGCCACTTCAGCATACTTTGTGGCACAGTTTATGCTTTTATTTGATTCTGACTCTCTATTAGTTACACAGACTTTGGCCTCCCATCCTATTCTAACCACCTCTTGCCGGCTTTKTATTCATGTTACATGATGAAATTGCTGTACAATATGATTGTTACCATCTGATGCACATTCAAATGTCATACAAAATCAACACTGCAGAGCTCTCCTTGTCCTCTACCGTGTCCTGATTGTATTACTGCTGATGATATCTGGAAATGTGCATGTACACCCTGGCCCATCAACTATTGCTTGCCCCAATTCTGACATGTGCTCTGATTTCTGCTCTCATAAAAGCCTGTTTTTCCTGCACGTTAACACTAGAAGCTTATTACCTAAAATTGATCAATTGAAAGAGTGGGTTCACAGCTCCAATCCAGATATGTCGGTCATTACTGAGATGTGGATAAGCAGTGATTTTAACCTTTTTTGGCAAGAGAGATTTTCCAAAGGTGGTGGAGTGGCAATCTTTAACAAGAAACACCTTCAGTACTCTGTTATCTCTACCAAGTCTGTCCCAAAACAATTTGATTAGCTGGTTTTAAGTTTTCACATWGCTCTTTGTTGACTGTTGCTGGGTGTTATCGTCCACCATCAGCACCGGCCTGTACCCTACCTGCCCTAAGCTCTCTCCTGGCCCATTACACTAAGTCTGAATTWAACAACCTGACCAAGTCCTAAAGCAATGGGACTCCTTAAATMTTTCTCAGATTATTACCAATCMTACAAGGTATGACTCCAAAAACCCAGAAAAGGCTACTCTCCTTTATGTTATCCTCACAAATAATCCTGATATGTATCAGTCTGGTGTTTTCTGTAATGACCTTTGTGATCACTTTACAGCCTGTGTTCGTAATGGCTGCTCAGTTGAACGACCTGTCCGAATTTTTCATAGATGCTTGCTAAAAAACTTTTTGGGGCAAGCCTTCCTTCATGACCTGGCCTCTGTAAATTGATATAGAATCAGCTTGATCCCCTCTGTCAAAGATACTTTGACCTTCTTTTCTGATATTTTCAGTGGTGTTGTTAACAAACACGCCCCCATAAAGAAAATGACCATTTAAAACAGAATCAGCCCCTGGTTCGACCGTGATCTGGCAGTTACTCCACCTCAAGAATTCTATTTGACGAAAGGCTCGATATGCGCTTACTCAAGCTGACTGGCTGTCGTTCAGGCAAATGAGAAATAAGTGCACTCAGGCTATGCGGGAGGCTAAAGTTASTTACTTTAAGGAGCAGTTCTCTTTCTGTGGGTCTAACCGCAAGAAGTTCTGGAAAACGGTGAAAGACCGTCCTCCTCACAGCTGCCCATGTCCCTTAATGTTGATGATGTGGTTGTTACTGACAAGGAGCGCATGGATGAGCTCTTTAATCACYRCTTCATTAAGTCAAGATTCCTTGTCCATCCAGCATTTCCTCATCTCCCAGCCCTTCTAATGCAACTTGCCACGATGCTCCTCCCTCTTTTCCCCYTGCCCCACTACAAAGTTTCTCCCTGCAGGTGGTCACTGAGTCTGAGGTKCTAAAGGATCTCCTTAAACTTGACCCCAAAAAAACATCTGGGTCAGATGATTTASACCCTTTCTTCTATCATCGCAGAACCTATCTCTGACATGTTTAACCTGTCTCTCCTCTCTGGGGAGGTTCTCAGTGCTTGGAAGGCAGCAAGGTGCTTCCTTTATTTAAAGGGGGAGATCAAGCTAATCATAACTGTTATAGGCCAATTTCAAATTTTGCACTGTTTATCAAAAGTGTTGGAAAAACTTGGCAATAATCAACTGACTGGCTTTCTTGATTCCTATAGTATTCACTCCGGTATAAAATCTGGTTTTGACTCAGGTTATGGATCTGTCACTGCCACCTTAAATGTCCTAAAGGATGTCACCATTACCCTGAGCAATGTTGTGCTGCTATTTTTATTGACTTGGCCAAAGCTTTTGATACAGTAGACCAGGGGTTCTTAAACTTTTTCAGCCTGAGACCCAAATGAGAAATTCTGTGTTTTCCTGGCACCCAAGCTTAGGAAAATATGCAACTATACATACMTATTGATACATTTCATTGCCCTTATGCCTAAAACAAATGCAATATAGACAAAAATAAATAACAATTAAATTAAATATCCATATACATATCTATTAATGTTTATTTTCCCCCAGTAAAAACAATCTTACATATCTGTCTAGGTTGGAACTGTTGCTGTTAAAATGTAATAAATGTATTTTCATTCTGAACTGGAATAAACTGATTGATCACATCCCACAGATGAATAACAGAACACACACACAGGCTTTTTGATAGTGCAACCCTAAGTAACAGTACAGATGAAAAATGACCAGGCCAACTGTACATCTTACTGTAGAAATTATTGTTGAAAGAAAGTCTAGGTTAAAACTGTTGCTGTTAAAACCTCTTGGCGCACAGATCCCTTTAGCGGGATGCATTCGAAAATCCTGCTGAATGCAGCAGTGCCAAATTCTAACAAAAAGTATATATTTTTGAATTTCCTGAATCACAAGTGCAATATAACAAAACAACAGTTTAGCTTGTTGTTAACCACCTTCCGTGCCAGATTGAAAAATTATTGCTTACAGCCGAAAGCAATCCCAACCATTGTTGTGAGTTTTCAATCACTAGGACAAAACGATTAAAACACCTAGCAGCAATGTAGATTGGGCAACCAAAGTCAGAAAAGCAAATTAAAATGAATCGCTTACCTTGATGAATCGCGGATGTTTGCACTCACGCGAACTTCACCCTCTTTGATCCTTCGTTCGATAAAGATATTATATCCAAAAACCTCCAATTGGTTGGGACGCGTTAGTGTTCAGTAATCCTACAGGCTCAGGCAGGTGTCATGCAAGGGCAGACGAAAAATTCCAAATAGTATCCGTAAAGCGAGAAACAGTCAAATTTTTTATAATCAATGCCTCAGGTGTTTATTAACAATAAATAATCGATTTAAATTTATTTTAAAAACGCGACGTAAACTAATTCAATACAAGAGAGAAAGAAAATGTTGAGCTTTACCACTTTCGCGCAATGAACTAACGAAGACGATCTAGCTATCCACTGACGCGATTTGATAAATCTCGCAAATTTTTCAGAATAAAAGCTTGAAACTATATCTAAAGACTGTTCACACACGGTGGAAGCCATTGGAAAAGGAATCTGGTTGATATCCCTTTAAATGGAGGAAAGGCAGGCAATGGAACAGGGATTTTTCAAAWTAAGAGGCACTTCCGGGTTGGATTTCCTCAGGTTTTCGCCGGCAAAAACAGTTCTGTTATACTCACAGACAATATTTTGACAGTTTTGGAAACTTTAGAGTGTTTTCTATCCTAATCTGTCAATTATATGCATATTCTAGCATCTGGGCCTGAGAAATAGGCAGCTTACATTGGGAATGTTATTTTTCCAACATAAAAATACTGCCCTCTAGCTTCAAGAGGTTACAATACAATACATATTTTTTATTCTGGAATAAACTGATTGATCACATCACAAAGATGTAGACCAGGAAACACACACACACAGTCCTAATGAGAGCATGTCTATTCTGGACTCAGTTTTTGACAGTGCAACACTGAGGTCATGCTCAGCCTTCAAACTGTTTCTGTACTTGTTTTTTAAGTATGTCAGAGTTGAGAACCCTGACTCGCTTAGGTATGTGGTGCCAAACTCAGAACATCTACTTCTTTCTCAGTCAGGCAGGAGACCACTTCCTGCTGTAGATGAGCAACCCAGAACTGTGTGAGTGTGTTTGTCTCAAAAAGCATCTTGCTTCAATCAGTTTATTCCAGTTAAGAATACAAATTATTATTGTATTTTAACAGTAACAGTTCCAACCTAGACTAGTTTTCATGATTTCGTGATGCTTTTTCATCTTCATCTGTACTGTTACTATGGTTGCACCATCAGTAGCTAGCTTGCTTTGGCAAATGTTAGCTATTAGCTGTGTACAAGGCCAGGGGATGGCTTGAAAGAGAAACTCACCTCTAATACTATGAGAGTTAGTACTCCCTTATTTCTGCTTATCATCACCTGTTATAAAATGACAACAATGCCTTGCTAGCTGGCTGACTTTTCCACTTTTGAAGCACTGTTTCCTGAAGCATTCTGATCTGTTCTGAAAGAACTCACTGGGTTTACCACCATGCTGTGGATGTTTGGTCAGGACGTGTCGTTTTATTAATTTGTTCGTTTTGAGAGACTCATTACTAAGCACTTACCCGCACATAACACATTGTGGGCGYTCCTCATCATAAGTTTTGTATGAAAGCGAGAGAAACTCATCGCTGTATATGTGTTTCATGACAATTGAGACTTGTAGCTAGCATGAGTCCATTTGATGACAGCGGTGAGTGATGGCAAGTGAGAATGACAAGTCAGTGGCAGACAGCACATCATCTGCTGCTGAACGACAGCACTGCATTGTGTGTGTYGCGGAGTGATGTTCAAGAAAACTACAGAAAGCCTACGGGCATCTCCCTCTCACACTCGCGCAGCTGCCAAACTGAGCAGAGGCTGCTGCTAAGCAGAGAGCGMACTGAACAGAGAGCGCAGATGCACTTGGCCAAATCAATTCCAGTAATTAATTAAATAATTATACATTTACTCTGACACGTCGCRACCCACCATTAACAGGTCSTTTAACATTTTAGGGATAGGGGGCAGCATTTTCACTTTGGATGAATTGCGTGCCCATAGTGAACTGCCTCCTACTCTGTCCCARCTGCTAATATATGCATATTATTATTACTATTGGATAGAAAACACTCTGAAGTTTCTAAACCTGTTTGAATTATGTCTGTGAGTATAACAGAACTCATATGGCAGGCAAACTTCCAAACAGGAAGTGGAAATTTTGAGGCTGGTGTTTTTTCTACTCATCGTTATTCAAATCCCAGGAGATATGGATTTTTGCACATCCTACGCCTTCCACTAAGATGTCAACAGTCGGTAGAACGTTGAATGAAGTGTATACGTAAGATGTGGGACCGGATGGGAGGTGTTTCAGTCAGTGGTCTGGCAGATTGCCAGTTCCTGGTCACCGCATTCCTCATGATATCGCCTTGCGTTCATAACTTTTATACAGACACGAAGGAATTCTCCGGTTGGAACGTTATTGGATATATATGATAACAACATCCTGAAGATTGATTCTCTACTAAGTTTGACCAGTTTATTCGACTTGTAAATAAACTTTTTGAAGTTTTCGTCCGACGTTATGCATCACTTGCACGAGCGTTTGGATATGTGTGCTAAACGCGCTAGCAAAAGAGCTATTTGGACATAAATAATTTACATTATCGAACAAAACAACAATTTATTGTCGAACTACGATTCCTGGGAATGCATTCTGATGAAGATATTCAAAGGTAAGGGAATATTTATGATGTAATTTCGTATTTCTGTTGACTCCAACATGGCGGAGAAATTTTATTTATATTGTAGCGCCGTCTCAGATTATTGCATGGTGTGCTTTTTTTAAATATCTTGACTACAGCCGCTTGCATTAAGAACAAGTGTATCTTTAATTATATGTAAAACATGTATCTTACATCAAAGTGTATGATGAGTATTTCTGTTATTTGACGTGGCCCTCTGCAATTTCTCCGGATAGTTTGGAGGCATTTCTGAACATGGCGCCTATGTAAACTAGTTTTTGGATATAAATATGAACTTTATCGAACAAAACATACATGTATTGTGTAACATTGAGTCCTGGGAGTATCATCTGATGAAGATCGTCAAATGTTAGTGATTAATTTTATCTATATTTCTGCTTTTTGTGACACCTCTCTTTGGTTGGAAAATGGCTGAATGCTTTCTGTGACTAGGCGCTGTCCTAACATAATGATATGTTGTGCTTTAGCCGTAACGCCTTTTTGAAATCGGACACTGTGGTTKGATTAACGAGAAGAGTATCTTTAAAATRGTGTAAAATACTTGTATGTTTTAGGAATTTTAATTATGAGACTTCTGTTGTTTGAGTTTGGCGCCAAGCAATTTCACTGGCTGTTGGCGAGGTGGGACGCTAGCGTCCCGAACGATCCCAGAGAGGTTAAGTTTCCCTGCATTAAAGTCCCCGGTCACTAGGAGCGCTGCCTCTGGATGAGCGTTTTCCTGTTTGCTTATGKTGGTATACTCTTCATTGAGTGCGGTCTTAGTGCCAGCATCGGTCTGTGGTGGTACGTAGACAACTACGAAAAATATAGATGAAAACTCTCTAGGTAGGTAGTGTCATCTACAGCTTATCATGAGATACTCTACCTCAGGCGAGCAAAACCTTGAGACTTCCTTAGATATCGTGCACCAGCTGTTGTTTACAAATATACATAGACCGCCACCCCTTGTCTTACCAGAGGCTGCCGATACAGTGTAAAACCCGTCAGCTTTCCGCTTTGTAACCACATTTTTYGAAACACGATACAGTACACCCATCTTCAAGGACAACTTGTCTCAACTTCTGAAAAGACACAAAACCTCAACACTCTCGTAGGCTGGTGGTCTTCTTCCTGTCTCCACAAAGAAGATCCCTCTGCTCATCACGTTGTCATCACGATGTTTACGCATCAGTAGGTCGTGTGGCAGGACATCGACATCGATCTGCTCTGATGGCATAACAGCCTGCGGAAGCTGTGGCAACAGCAGTGCATGTGAGCCCACCACCCACCTAGTGCCTGTGTGAATGAAGAACATCAGCAACTTGTCTTGATAAAGCACCAAATGGGGGGGTCAACAGTAGCCTGGCAGCTAATGACTACCTTGTTGGTGTCAGAGACTTTGTCAAACGGGTGGTTGGACCAGGGAAACACATCTTGCACTATGTCTGTGCGCACAGCGTTATCTTCAGCTAGTAAGTTCTCGTATGGAACCCTTGTCAGGCAATGGAGTGCACTGGGTCGTACGAAGGGCTCTCTGCTCAAAACAACTGCAACAATGTTTTGGCCAAGYGATGTACTTGATGTCAAACTCGTACGGTGCCAGCTTGGCGACCCATCTCTGTTCACAAGCATCAAGCTTCGCTTTGGTCAGGATGTATGTCAAGGGATTATTATCCTTCCATATTGTGGACTGTTGCCCCCATAACCAGTGGTGAAACTTGTCACAGATAGCCCATTTCATGACAAAGAACTCGAGCCTGTGCACAGGATACCTAAACTGAGCATAACTGAGGGACTTGCTCGTGAAGGCTATAGGTCTCTCTGTAGCTCCCCGTTCCTGTATCTGGAACAGCACAGCCCCTGCACTGAGAGTATAAAGGGTTTGTCGAAGTTGGGGTGGTCCAACAAAAGTTGGYCCAGTAAGGCTTGCTTTAGCTGGAATAAAGCCTGCTTGCATTCTGCTGTCCAGTCGGCAGCCGTCAACTTCCTGACAGGAGAGTGTTGCTTCATTTTCCAGTGGAACCTTGTGTCCAGTTGTCAATCCAAAGAGAGGCTTTGCGATGGTCGAGCAACCTTCAATGAACTGTTGGTAATGACCACAATTTCTTCTGAGATGGAATGTCAGTTCCATCTTCCATCAGATCAGCTTCTGTTACTCCTGTAATGGCCTTCACCTTCTCAGGGTCTGTAGCTACACCATCCGCACTAATGACATGCCCCAGAAACTTCACAGACCTCAGCATAAAGTGACACTTTTATGGCGCCAACTTCAGGTTGTGAGCCTTGAGACGCTCAAAAGCCATTTCCATGCGCTGTATAGCCAGATCTTCAGTGTGCGCATAGACCAAGACATTGTCAAGGTAACACAGCAGGCAGAGGTAAAGTCATTGTTGAGAATGACTTTACCTCTGGCTACTACAATGTGGAAGTGCATGAGGATGACGGAGATTCACAGCTTTTACATCGCCATTTGGATTGTACAAATACAAACATATGCCACAGGGGTTATGTAATAGTCCTGCAAACTTTATGAGGATGATGACTCAGCACTCAGTCAAATGACTCAGCATTCAGTCAAATGCGATGAAGACACCCAGTAGCTTTTCCACAAACCAACTTGTGCCTGGAAAATATGGACTAGTACTCAGCTATGAGCTGGATTTCTTCTTAACAGCAGGAGACACTAGACAGGAGTAGACGACAATATCAGTCAAACCTAAGTCACGTAAGACCCCAGGACTGCTTGAACTGTCAAGTCTGTCAGTATCATAAAGTCGTCTGGAACCGTCATCAGTCAGAGTCAAGTCGGTCTGCCCCTGAACAAGGCAGTTAACCCACAGTTTCTAGGCCGTCATTGAAAATAAGAATGTGTTCTTAACTGACTTGCTTAGTTAAATAAAGGTAAWAAATAAATAAGCTGTTTTCTGCACTTGCTGCTGTAATGCTGCTGGTGAATCATCATTCACACACAAACAGTCAAAGTCCTCTAAAGCCATATAAGGAAAGACATCAGCTAGAGTGGCGTTTCATCTCAATGTCACTATCTTCTGAGAAGGGTTTATCTCTCCAACAGGGAGCCACCCATCCCCCAGCAACAGAGCTACCGTCCTCTCTACCAGGATTGACCTTGGTGTTGGGCTCGAGAACAGCATTGCCAGCTGATAGGTTCTGAGTGTTTCGTAGTCTGCCCCAGACTAAGTGCACCTGCATAGGCTCTAGAGTCACAGCCCCTTTCAGTCTCACAGTTCCAACTTTGTCAGGTACTTCACTGTCTCTCCATCTCTCCACATTAGCCATCATGTTGATTAGCTTGCTCTCCTCACCCCCGTCAAACACGGGAGTATAAACCCTCTTTCAGAAATCTCCATTAGTCTTCAGGTGGCAAATTTAGTGCTTTAGGAGATTGCTGCCCAAGATGAGGTCATCACTCTGGCCCTCAATCACTAGGCACAGCAACACTACAGCCGTACACCTCCATCTCCAGCTCACATACTCCCAAAGGCCTCATCTTCGACCCACCACAACCAACCAAGACTACCTCTGTAGGACTCAATGATGGACTTTTGAACACTCCTGCATGCAACAGCTCAGGTAAGACCCTAGAGCTCAAGGTACAAGCCATTGACCCATTGTCAAGCATAGCTCTCACTTCCACTTTTCATCATACTGGGAAAGTGTCTGTGTGTTCTGCATTATGATACTCTTCTCAGTCTCGATTTCCTCAGAAACACTTCTATATAAAGACTCCAAATCAACATCACACACTGATGGGGACTCTATAAAAGGCCCAACACTCTCCGCTTCTACATGCAGGCCTACTAGTTTTCCAGGAGCTGAGCAGTGATTACTGTAGGGACTCCACCAGCTATGCTCAGAGCTGCGGCCTCGGGGCACTGAGAGTGTGCGTGGCCAGCTAAATGACAAAGAAAGCAGAGGTAATTGGCCATGCAGTGTAAGTAAGTATCTTGTCCAGCATCCCCACACACTTCACATGGCCCATGAGACCTCCATTTGCTCCTATTCCCTTTTTGGAACTGATGGTTAGACTGTTGTTGCCTCTGCTCCAGCACACGCTCCAGCATTGCAAGGATAGGTTCCATCGGCTCAGCTGAGCCCTGAGTAGCCTGGGCTGGGGAAGGCAACACATTAGGTGATTCCGTGTGGGTCCTCACAGCAGGAATGGTGAGTGGCATGACAGCACCAACATCCTGCTCAATTGTTGCGATGACTGGGGTCACCTTAGATAAGTGAGAGTATCTCCGCTCCCTCCTGTATTCATCCAACCTCTCAWGAACATCTGCAGCGGTCCACTGCTGTAATGGCTTACACTTAAAGATAAGCAACAGTTCAGTGTGAGGGCAATGTCTGATAAACATGACTGTGAGCTCAAGAGATGTGTCTTCAACACTTTTCTTCTGTCTCTTTAGACAATCTTCATCAACCTCCATAGCCCTGTTGAGTCTGAGCCAATAGTCGAATGGTTGTCTGAGGTAATGTGGCATACAAGTCAGCGAGGGGCATGCTTGAAAAAGCAGTGTCACTAAAATGTTGTTTCAGTATGTCAAAGACGGGACTTGGGCCTTTAGATAAATCGACAGAGGGATTGCTGCGTATGCTCACTTTAACAACATCAAGGGCCCTTCCCATAAGCCTACCCATTATCTCATCTGCTTGGTCCACCACAGATAAGCCCCTCTTACGCATGTAAACCATGACCATATCCTCCCAATCGGGGCACTGTGCACTTTTCAGTGCCATCCCCCCTAAAGTACACCGGCTCCCTGATATCAGACTTCAATACCAGGTTCAGGCCCGACACACCCATATCCCTAGAGCTGCATGCATTCCCCATAACATTGTCCCCAACATGTCCACCAATTGCCTTTGACTCCGAACAGGAGGCAATGTTCTCCCCAATGGAATAACCTCCCCACTCCCTGTATTTGGAAAACTGAAGCAATTAGAATTCTGGCTGAACCCCTACCAACAGATGATGACATATTACATGTCAGGAAACCCTTACCTTTCCAAACACCTTCCATATTAATAATTGGAAATCAACACACTAAAACAAAAATGCAAACAGCAGAAAAATAACTAAAAACTCATGTCAAAACTATAACCTATATCTAGTACACTGGTAAAACTCACCCCAGTTATATCAGATATACATTTGAATTGCAAATAAACAAGTAAAACAAAAGTTATATAATTTATCCGTGAACAGGATGTCTCAATCCTTATAGAAAGTCTCAATAAGAGAAATCATCCACTTACAGTGGTTTATCCTTTAAAAGTCGCAGCATACTGCAGCACATCTTGCGTGGTGCCGCAGAATTCAAAACCACTGGTACCATTAATGCTAGTTGGTGCTAGTTTGACCACCAGAGGGCATATTTGAGAAGCATTTGATTGCCTTCAATAGTGTCTGTACTAGAGAATTTTTTTTTTTTTTTTTGTAAGAATATAGTACATGGGACTGATTAAGAAATTTAGCTTAATTAATTAGCTTAATATTACAGTGTTTCTATTCCAAGAAAAACGAAAAACCCTCTGGGTTAGGATGGAACGGAAAATATTGCGTTGTACAACGTAGGCTACAGTGCTGGGCTATTTAGCTAAAGAATCCCTGTGTAGTGTGGGCACGTGCGAGACCGGGGTTCAATTCCCCGATGGCGAGGAAGGAGTCGGTAAATAGGAATTTGTTCTTAACTGATTCCATATATGTTATTTCATAGTTGTGATGTATTCACTATTATTCTACAATGTTAGAAAATAGTAAAAATAAAGAAAAACCCTGGAATGAGTASGTATGTCCAAACTTTTGACTGGTACTTCCTTAATTCATTTGATTAATATTATGGTGTTTCTACTCCAAGAAAAATGAAAAACCCTCTAGGTTTCCGTTGGGATGGAATGGAAAATATGGCGCTGTACAACGTGACAGTTGGGAGTAGGCTACAGTGCTGGGCTATTTAGCTAAATAATGCCTGTGTTGTGCAAGGCACGCGGGAGACCGGGGTTCAACTCCCCGATGGGGAGGAAGGAGTAGGCTGTTCTTTTGTTCTTAACCTCTCTAGGGTATGTGGGACGGTAGCGTCCCACCTCGTCAACAGCCAGTGAAACTGCAGGGCGCCAAATTCAAAACAACAGAAATCCCATAATTTTTATTCCTCAAACRTACAAGTATTTTACACCATTTTAAAGATACACTTGTTGTAAATCCAGCCAAAGTGTCCGATTTCAAAAAGGTTTTACGACGAAAGCACACCAAACGATTGTTAGGTATGAGCCAAGTCACAGAAAAAGTCAGCCATTTTTCCAGCCAAAGAGAGGAGTAACAAAAAGCAGAAATAGAGATAAAATGAATCACTAACTTTTGATGATCTTCATCAGATGAGACTCATAGGACTTCATGTTACACAATACACGTATGTTTTGTTCGGTAAAGTTCATATTTATATACAAAAATCTGAGTTTAGGCGGGACGCTACTGTCTCACTTGGCAAAAAGCCTGAGAAAATGCAGAGCGCCAAATTMAAATTAATTACTATGMAAATKACTATAAAAATCAAACTTTCATTAAATCACACATGAAAGATACCAAATATCTCCCGGGTGGCGCAGTGGTCTAGGGCACTGCATCGCAGTGCTAGCTGCGCCACCAGAGTCTCTGGGTTCGCGCCCAGGCTGGGCTGGGTTCGCGCCCAGGCTCTGTCGCAGCCGGCCGCAACCGGGAGATCCGTGGGGCGACGCACAATTGGCATAGCGTCGTCCGGGTTAGGGAGGGTTTGGCCGGTAGGGAGGGTTTGGCCGGTAGGGATATCCTTGTCTCAGTATGTAAAAAAAAAAAGAAAAAAAAGAAATGTAATAAAATGTATGCACTCTACTGTAAGTCGCTCTGGATAAGAGCGTCTGCTAAATGACTAAAATGTCAAATGTAAATTAAAGCTAMACTGGTTGTGAATCCAGCCAACATGTCAGAATTGAAATAGGCTTTTCGGCGAAAGCAAACGATGCTATTATCTGAGGATAGCACAATAGTAAACAAAGGGAGAGAAGCATATTTTTTTTGACGAGCTTCTGTTGTTGGCACTCCAATATGTCCCATAAACATCACAAATGGTCCTTTTGTTCGATTAATTCCGTCGATATATATCCAAAATGTCAATTTATTTGCCGCGTTTGATCCAGAAAAACACCGGTTCCAACTTGCTCAAACGTGACTACAAAATATCTCAAAGGTTACCTGTAAACTTTGCCAAAACATTTCAAACTACTTTTGTAATACAACTTTAGGTCTTTTTTAACGTTAATAATCAATCAAATTGAAGATGGGATGATCTGTGTTCAATACAGGATTAAAACCAACTATAGCTAGCTTTCTGGTCACGCGCTTCTATCTAACAGGACACCTCGAGTGACTCTACTTCAAGATGGCCGTACTTCTTCATTACACAAAGGAATAACCTCAACCAATTTCTCAGGACTGTTGACATCCAGTGGAAGCGGTAGGAACTGGAACTGCAAGCAGGTCCCTTAGAAATCTGGTTTCCCAATGAAAACACATTGAAAAGAGAGTGACCTCAAAATAAAATTCTGAATGGTTTGTCCTCGGGGTTTYGCCTGCTAAATCAGTTCTGTTATACTCACTGACATGATTCAAACAGTTTTAGAAACTTCAGAGTGTCTTCTATCAAAATCTACTAATAATATGCATATCTTATCTTCTGGGGATGAGTAGCTGGCAGTTTAATTTGGGCATGCTTTTCATCCAAAATTCCGAATGCTGCCCCCTACCCTAGAGAAGTTAACTGACTTTCCTAGTTAAATAAAGACTATCAGAAAGAATGTTGGTACTTATTTATTTTGATCCAAAGCTATGAATGAGTGTGTCACTCAGCTTTATGTAGGTGCCGGCTATATTGATAATATGCAAGGATATTATGGAGGTTATTTCGTTTTCTAAAAAATGAAAGTGAGTGATTGTAATCTGAATAAATGCCAAAATAATATTTGTAAAGGCCAAAACATTTATTTCTGTTTTTAGAGGGAGAGAAAYGCTGAGCCAATTGTTCGCCGCCCTATGGGACTCACGGTCGGATGTGAATCATAAAAATAATACTTAACTTAGAACCTAAATTAGAAATACAATAGAATTCTCCCCCTACCCTCCATCTAGGCAAGTCTGTTGTCCAGCTACCTGCYAGAACAGCTGGAACGTTTTCCTACTCAGCGCCATTATTAGTGTAATGCCCCTTAAAGTGTTACTCTGTGCTACCCAGTGTGGCGGGGTGGGGGTTCACCCCCCCTCCCTCCTCTTCCGTTCCCCATGGGCTAAGTCTGTCTTCTGTGCGTAGCTCTGCGCCCCATCCCGTGCCCCCTGCCCTCGTGCCTTGAACCTTGCGCACTTTCAGTGGATACAGCTGGAGAACTGCAAGGCAATCCCATTGTGCACCACTTGGGAGCCATAACCAATATATACTGTCCTGCTAATAACAGGGTTAATAATATATCTCTGAGAATATCCAAGGTGCTTTTATATAATTCTAAATTAATTAATAATAATCGCTTTGTTTAAAAAATAACAATATTTGAGATGATTTTGTTTTCAAATAACGTAAAATGAGCGAGAAAAAGGCAATTCTTGAACATGGGGTGAGACATTGTTACTAATTTGTAAATAAAGCCAGTTTGCTATTTAGAACGATTTATTTCTGTTTTTAGAGGGAGAGAAAACAAAAACCTACAGTCATCACGTGTCTCCCAGTCAAGGCCAGCACAGGTATTGAACTAGCATCTGTAGCAACACAGCTTGCACTGCTTTGCAGTGTCTTACACCATTGCACCACTCAGGTACTGTACAATGTGACTGGTCGGGAGTGGGCTACAGTACTACAGTAAGAGCAAAAGAATCCTAACAAAATAAAATAGTAAAAATCTTGGTGTAACAACAGTTTTAGTAAGTTATACTGGAGTCGTAATACTAAAGTTTCTATTTAGGTTTATGTCGCCCATTCATTGTCAGTTAGAAACATAGTAGGACCCAAAAGGATAATTGGTGTTCTAACTCCCCCTTGCGCTGGTCTGGAGCAATGAAATGGTGACGCATGGTACCATACTAAACCACAACTTACCTCTAAGTACCGGCAGCATAATCGCAAAGCTTTTAGTGGAGCGACCACTGTAAGTAATCAAAAAATGATGCAGTACTGCCCTCTTGCGCCGTAATGCGATATCGCCATGAACTGCACTAGCAACGTCTTATCTGCTTCTCCATAGGCAACCACGTTGAATTTCTGAGATGGAAATCCAACGAAAGATGATCCAATCCAGAAGAATGGTCACGGCACCACTAACAGTACTCTTCTTGCGTTGTGTACAATCATCGACACGGACTCCAACTTGTAGCACCAGTCATGGAGATTTATTCTGATAGAAACAGCACAAAATTGAACGTCATTGAATGCACGAGTCACCATCCAACTCTGCACTCACGCACTAAACAAAATATACAACCCCCCCCCCACCAATAGACACAGTAAGTTTCTAGCTAGCATTATCTGGAAATCTCTACAACAAAATGCACAAAAAATATGCACAAAAAAGTAACGTTTTCAAACAAATGTATATAAACTGTACATTCACTTTTGACTTACAATGCTTTGCAACCAACAACTTACTGCTGGTTTGGTGCTTGTTCACTGGGACGATTCTAACTTAAACATCCTCCATCGTAAGCAAGCCACGCAAACCAGCCAATAAGATGCCATGTTGAGTAGGTGAAGGCAAGAGAAAATTAAAATCAAAAATCCATTGGCTTAACAATAAAGTGGAAAGGGGAATCACCAATATAACCCTGTTACACCGTGATCTCTGAGTATGAAGTCAAAGGCGGTTGAAATGTAACCGAGACTTGAAGACTTGTCTTACTTTCCTGAACTAATCCCTATGGACTTTATCTAAGTGGGCTAACACAGTCTTGTGACATGCAGGAGACATGGTTCAAACCCAGTCTCAGGAATGGGGTCATAATAGCTCATAGCCAAAAYGATTCAAATGCTAAACAAATTCATAGGGAGAATGTACATTCAAAATGCCACACTGTCTTCAGAAACTGCCAGAAGCTTCTGTTTACCAAAGATAATGTTTGATTCTATCTGTTCTCCTCTACATTTTACATGAAAAAAATATATATATATTTTGTAATTTAGCAGACTCCAGAGCAGTAGTGAGTGCAAACATTTTCCCCATACTGGTCCTCTGTGGGAATCAAACCCACACACCTGGTGTAGCAAGCGCCATATTCTACCAAATGAACCACACAGGCCTTTTCTTGGCTGGCAAAGTACAAGGATGGTTCTCTGGTTTTGAATCTGAATTTAGAGAACTACATTTGAAAACATAATATGAATGTATCTGAGAAGTTGAATATACGAAACTTTGATTAAAACTTTTTAGGGATAGGGAGCAGCATTTTCACTTTGGATGAATAGCGTGCCCAGAGTGAACTGCCTCCTACTCTGTCCCAGATGCTAATATATGCATATCATTATTACTATTGGATAGAAAACACTCTGAAGTTTCTAAAACTGTTTGAATTATGTCTGTGAGTATAACATAACTCATATGGCAGGTGAAAATCTGAGAAAAAATCCAACCAGGAAGTGGGATATCTGAGGTTGGTCGATTTTCAACTCATCGCCTATTGAATTCACAGTGGGATATGGATCTGTTTGCAYTTCCTACGGCTTCCACTAGATGTCAACAGTCTGTAGAACCTTGAATGAAGCCTCTACTGTGATTTGGAGCCGGATGGGAGGGGAATGAGTCAGTGGTCTGGCAGAGAGCCAGGTCCTGGTCACGCACATTCCACATGATATCGACTTGCGTTCCATTACTTCTATAGACACAAAGGAATTCTCCGGTTGGAACGTTATTGAATAGTTATGATAACAACATCCTAAAGATTGATTCTATACTTAGTTTGACAAGTTTATTCAACCTGTAATATAACTTTTAGAAGTTTTCGTCCGACGTTCGCCTGGACCTGCACGTGCGTTTGGATATGTGTACTAAACGTGCTTMCAAAAGTAGCTACTTGGACATAAATAATGGACATTATCGAACAAAACAACAATTTATTGTGGAACTAGGATACCTGGGAGTGCATTCTGATGAAGGTCATCAAAGGTAAGGGAATATTTATAATGTMATTTCGTATTTCTGTTGACTCCAACATGGCGGAGAAATGTTGTTTCTATCTGAGCGCCGTCTCAGATTATTGCATGGTGTGCTTTTTCCGTAAAGTTTTTTTKAAATCTGACACAGCGGTTGCATTAAGAACAAGTGTATCTTTAATTCTATGTAAAACATATATCTTTCATCAAAGTTTATGATGAGTATTTATGTTATTTGATGTGGCTCTCTGCAATTTCTCCGGATATTTTGGAGGCATTTCTGAACATGGAGCCAATGTAAACTGAGATTTTTGGATATAAATATGCACATTATTGAACAAAACATACATGTATTGTGTAACATGTAGTCCTATGAGTGTCATCTGATGAAGATCATCAAAGGTTAGTGATTAATTTGATCTCTATTTCTGCTTTTTGTGACTCCTATCTTTGGCTGGGAAAATGGCTGTGTGTTTTTTGGACTTGGCGGTGATCTAACATAATCATATGTTGTGTTTTCGCTGTAAAGCATTTTTTAAATCGGACACGATGGGTAGATTAATAACTTCTTATGGCTGCAATCCCGGTGACGGGATGATATGACAACAGCCAGTGAAAGTGCAGGGCGCCAAATTCAAAACAACAGAAATCTCATAATTAAAATTCTCAGACATACATGTTTTCTTATACCATTTTAAAGGTAATCTTGTTGTTAATCCCACCAAAGTGTCGCGATTTCAATATGCTTTTCAGCGAAACAGACTACAAACGATTATGTAGTCACACCCAAACCACAATTAAGCACAGCCATTTTTCCAGCGAAAGATAGCAGTCACAAAAGCAGAAATATAGCTAAAATTAATCACTAACCTTTGATGATCTTCGATCAGATGACACTCATAGGACTTCATGTTACACAATACATGCATGTTTTTGTTTGATAAAGTTCATATTTATATTTAAAAGATCTGAGTTTACATTGCGCGCGTTACATTCAACAGAAATACTCATCATACATGGAGATGATAATACAAGTTATATCACATGGCATTATAGATATATACTCTCCTTAATGCACCGCTGTGTCAGATTCCCCAAAAAATTTACGGAAAAAGCAAACCATGATATAATCTGAGATGGCGTCAAGAACAATAGCCAAATTAGCCGCCATGTTTGGAGTCAACAGAAACGCAGAAATTACATGATAAATACTCCTTACCCTTGATGATATTTATCAGAATGCACTCCCAGGAATCCTAGTTCCACAATAAATCGTGATTTGTTCGATAATGTCCATTACTTATGTCCAAGTAGCTACTTTTTGCTTGCATGTGTAGTACACACATGTGTAGTACAGATGCAGGCAAACGTCGGAGAAAACTTCAAAAGTGTTATATTACAGGTCAATAAACTGGTCAAACTAAGTAAGATAATCAATCTTCAGGATGTTGTTATCATATAAGTGGGGAGAACATGTATTTTTGATACACTGCTGATTTTGCAGTTTTCCTACTTACAAAGCATGTAGAAGGTCTGTAATTTTTATCATAGGTATACTTCAACTGTGAGAGACGGAATCTAAAACAAAAAATCCAGAAAATCACATTGTATGATTTTTTAAATAATTAATTTGCATTTTATTGCATGACATAAGTATTGGATACATCAGAAAAGCAGAACTTAATAATTTGGTACAGAAACCTTTGTTTGCAATTACAGAGATCAATCGTTGCATGCTGGGGTGGGCTGCGTGCTGGGGTTGCGTGCCTGGGGTGCTCCAACCTCAACACCAGACATGAGGCTGTAATGACAGCAATAACACTGCCAGCTGGGGAAATATTAGCCTTGAAGACTGGAAAACCATCTGCATTCAATGTTAAATCAAGAGGTAAATAAATAGGATAGAAACAATACCATCATGACCTTCTCAAGGCATTGTGTTTCTATTTGAAATAAAAGTGTTATTGAGCAAATATTCTGAAATATTGTATGTTCTCTTAACACAGGAGGTTGGGGGCACCTTAATTGGGGAGAATGGGCCTCGTGAAAATAACTGGAGGCGGATTACCATTCCATTTGCGCCGCTCCGGCCATTATTATGAGCGTTCTCTCCACTCAGCAGCCTCCTGTGGACCTTCTCTATGATCTGAGACAGCAAGGCAAGGACGAATAGCACAAAAGAAGTTGCAGAAATGAAACACTTCAAATCACCGCTGAGTATGCCGATCAGTGCCTGACTGAATGGAAGCAAGTCCCAGCAGCAATGTTCCAACATCTAGTGGAAAGCTTTCCCAGAAGAGTGGAGGCTGTTATAGCAGCAAAGGCAGTACCAATTATTTTGAAAATGAGATATACTGGACTCGCTAAATGTATCTAAACACTCATTCAAATAACTCAGTGAAAGCAGGGTGCCTGTTTTGGAAGTTTTACTTGAATCACAGTGTGGAAACTGCAACAAACACAAAAGTACATGATTTCAGTTACAGTAGTATAGAGCACAGAAAGTTCTTACACAATAACTGCACTAAATGTCAAAATAAGGAATGAGTACTCAATCTAGAGTCAAATATTAAATAAGTTACTAGGATGCAAACTTGCCATGCCTTGATATTGCTAAGCTAGGTGTCTCTAGGGAGAAATAGCACTGAGTGTCACGTTCGTGTGGAGGAGAGACGGACCAAAACGCAGCATGTGGAAAATAAGCCATCTTCTTTTATTTTTACTACGAAGATGAACATGAAACGAAACACTATTACAAACTATACAAAAACAAGCTATAAACGTAGTGCACACACACAGGCTACAAACGTTCAACATAGACAATTCCCCACAACCAGCTAAAGCCTATGGTTGCCTTAAATATGGCTCCCAATCAGAGACAACAATAACCAGCTGTCTCTAATTGAGACCCAATTCAGGCAACCATAGACTTTCCTAGATACCTACACTCAACCATAGACACAGCTAGACTACTATACTAAACATAAACCCAACTACTCTAATAAACCCCCTAAACCTTACAACCACCCTAGACACTACAAAAAACCACATACATTCCCCATGTCACACCCTGACCTAACCAAAATAATTAAGAAAACAAAGAATACTAAGGCCAGGGCGTGACAGCTACAGAATACCACCACGCGTTTCCATCTCCTCCACTCTCTCCTTCATTCCTTTCTCAAGTGTGCAGAGAGGGGCAGTCAACAGTGTAATGAAATGTTGTCGATGTTCCTGAACAGATTACACTAGGTTTCTCAAATTAAGCAATGGGTAGCTGCATGAACAGGGTTGGAGAGCCCCTGGCATACAGAGTTTATGCCGAATATCACCTATTCGCTATTCTAGTGCATACTGCCCTGTTCCTGCCCATTTAATAATGGGTTATTATAAATAAAAAGACAAAAAAAGACAAGACTAAATTGAGAATAGTCTGATGGGTGAAAATATGATCACTTGATGAGGGAACATCGGTTTCAGCCTGAGGTAAGCAACAGAGCGTCAGCTTTTTTTGCAACTTTTTTTGCAACTTTCTCAAATCATCAATAGCCAATAGTCGCACCATGCAGCCCATATATGTTTTCATTTCTAAGACATTCTAATGTTCAGAACTGTCCCCTGATTTATATTAACACGGTCTCATAGTTTATCCATTGTTTGTGACTTATTACAAACTGATGTACTGCATAGCACATGTATCAACATTACACAAAATATACGCGGAGAAGATTCCTGCAGGCGTACAGGAATTTGGCGTTAGTTCGCATAATGTTGCTTGATGGTTAGGCTATTAGCTGGCAAAGTAGGCTACATGAAAGTGCAATACTGTTATATCACCGTGTGTTAGTGTGGTTTCAGTCAATTGATGTGAAATCAGACGCCATCATTTCAGCAAACAAATAGAGTGATCAAATTACATCTGGAAGCTACTGCTTGAGTGTTGGCCAAAACCACATTGTAGTATGTGTTAAATGGTTCACAGTTTCATAGACATATATGATCTAATATATGTCAGATTTTAAATCAATCAGCTTTTTTGTTTGAATGCACCTATTGCTGGACAAAATTCAAAATACACTAACCGTTCAAAGTTGGGGGTCACTTAGAAATGTCTTGTTTTTCGAAAGGAAGCACATTTTTTTAGTGCCTTATAATGACATCAAAAATCTCATCAGAAATAGCGTGTAGACATTGTTAATGTTGTAAATGATATGTAGCTGGAAACGGCGTGGATTTTTTTTAATGGAATATCTACAATTTAGGCTTACCAGAGGCGCCATTATCAGCGAACATCACCTCCTGTGGCTCCAATGGCAACGTTGTGTTAGCTGAATCAAGTTTATCATTTTAAAAGGCTAATTTGATCATTAGAAACCCTTTTTGCAATTATGTTAGCACAGCTGAAACCTGTTGTAACTGATTAAAGAAGCAATAAAAACTGGCCTTCTTTAGACTAGTTGAGTATTGGCAGGCATAGCATTTGTGGGTTCGATTACGGCTCAAAATGGCCAGCAAAAAAGAACTCTCGTTCTGAACCTCGTCAGTCTATTCTTGTTTTGAGATTTGCAGGCTATTGCATGGCAAGAAATTGCCAAGAAACTGAGATCTCGTACAATCGCTGTTGTACTAATCCGCTTCACCAGAAAAGCGCAAACTGGTCTCTACAACCAGATATAGAAAGAGTGGGAGGCCCGCGGTGCAACTGAGCAAGAAACAAGTACATTAGAGTGGTCTAAGTTGAGAAACAGATGCCTACAACGTCTCAACTGGCAGCTTCATTAAATAGTAACCCCTCAAAAGCACGCAGTCTCGAACTGTCAGTGAAGCGGCATCTCGCAGGATGCTGGTCTTCTAGAACATTAACGTCTTACACTGTATTTCTGATGCAATTTGATGTTATTTTAATGGACAGACAAAATGTGGCTTTTCTTTAAAAAAATAAGGACATTCTAAGTGACCCCAAAACCTTTTGAAGGTAGTGTACATTTCATCTTGATTTGTTCTGATGGCAGTCCCGGACATCAATTTAATACATTGATTGGGGAACTTATGGATGAAATAAAAATAAATAAGAAAATCTGGGTGATTTGTGATGTTATTATTTGTGCTTCTGGACTGTTTTGTATTTTAATGTATATACAGTACCAGTCAAGTTTGGACACACCTACTCATTCAAGGGTTTTTCCTTTATTTTTAACTAATTTTCTACATTGTAGAATAATAGTGAAGACATCAAAACTTATGAAATAACACATATCGCTCCATCATGTAGTAACCAAAACAATTGTTAAATTCAAAATTTTATATTTTTATGATTCTTCAAAGTAAGCCACCCTTTTCGCTTGATGACAGCTTTTTGCACTTCTTGGCATGCTTTTCCAAACGAGTCTTGAAGGAGTTCCACATATGCTGAGCACTTGTTGGCTGCTTTTTCCTTCTCTTCATTCTTCATTCATTCCTTCCTTCTAACTCGTCCAAACCATCTTTCCAATTTTTTGGCCTTTTTTTGGGGTCAGGTGTTGTGGAGGCCAGGTATCTGATGCAGGCACTCCATACTCTCCTTCTTGGTCAAATTTCCTTACCACAGCGCTGGAGGTGTGTTTGAGTCATTGTCTGTTGAAAACAAAATGATTGTTCCCACTAGGCGCAAACCAGATGGGATGGCGTAAATTGCTGCAGAATGCTGGTTGGTAGCCATGGCTGGTTAAGTGTTGTCTTGAATTTCTAAATATAATTTCACAGACAGTGTCACCAGCAAAGCACCCCACAAGTATCAAACTCCTCCACAATGCTTTCCAGCGGTGGTGGAACCACACTGGCAGAGATATCCGTTCAGCAAAAGGGAAGTTCAAGGCAGGCAAAGAGTCAATAATCCAGTTCAAGCAGTTTAGGCAGTTACAGGACGGCAGGCAGGCTCAGGAAGGCAGGATCAGGAACAGGCAGGAATCAGGAACAGGCAGGATCAGGACAAGGCAGGATCATGACGGCAGAAAGTCAGAACTGGGAAGACTAGGAAAACAAGAAACTAGCGGGCACAGGAAACACGGGGAACACACTGGTAGGACTTGGCCGGACAAGAACGAACTGGCAACAGACAACCAGAAAACGAGGTAATAATACACAGAAAAATGGGGCCAATGGGAGACACCTGGTGGGGGGGTGGCGACAAGCACCAGACCGGTGGACAACAGATCAGGGTGTGACAATATACGATGCCATTTTGGATTGCACCCTGTGAGTTGTGGGGGACCTCTGTTGAATAGGTGATTTATTGGGCAATGTGATTGGTGTTACAGGGAGGAGAGGAAGGGGGAAAGAAGAGGGGTTACCAGATCCCTTCTGCAGCACACCTGCTGAGCTTGCAGCTGCAGTCCTCGTACAGAATTCCCCGCAGACTCCTCAGCATGGGCTTGTACACAGACCTCATTATCAAGTTAATAGATCAGTACAGGAAGAAGAATGCACAATTTCAGTTGACAGGCCCAAACTAGTATGGTTTCGTATACAATATCATAGCAGGGAACTCTTGTCAGGCATAAAAGTAGGAAATTCCAATAGTTTTCTGTTGAAAGTTATACTCTGTTGGGGACAGGTCATCGCATTTAACATTTTGTCCATTTACCAGACGCTGCTTATCCAGAGCACTTACTGGAGAAAGTAGGGTGGAGTGGCCTTGCTCAAGGCAGCAAACAGGCAGATTCTTCACCTAGTCAGGCTCGAGGATTCAACCAAGCAACCTTTCGGCTACTGGACCAACGTCTTAACTGCTAGGCAACCATTCTGGTCACAAATGAAAATTTTATTAACCGCCTGCATCTATTATTATTAGAATAAGGCAGTAGTGAAACACAAGCATTTAATCATTTAGAATGTCTGTTTCTGGATCACAACAACAGAGAGATTGTTTGGAGGATGAAGATGAGAGTACTAAGATTATTGTGCTCTTCACAGAATACTCACCATATTTGTCGCTATTTCTGCCTGAGTTGTAGTCATTAGACTGTCGATAGGTGAGAAACCAATGAAAAGATCGATGTTCTGTATCCTGGCTCGGAGAGTAGGATTAGACATGTGAAGCACTGGGTGGTCTTTATTATAACAGTGCTAAGCCTAAAAGACCAAAACAAGTGATACGCAGAGTATACACATCTCCGCAGAACTCATGGGTCATGATACTGGGTAGAATGCATTTGATAACTCGCATTTCAGGGTACTGTGAATAGGTATAGACGCGGAACATCCGGTTTCAGCTGAGGTTTAGACAACAGAGGCGTCAGGCTCTTACTTTTGATGCTATTGGACTATATAGACTTTATGAGTTTGCACAAAGAGCTTGTCTCTCTACACGCAGGATAGTACTATTGTGCACAGAGTAGCTCAGAGTATTAGTCGAAGACCATTCCTGGCGCAGCCCCATGATACAAGTGTCTTTACCTGATTCTTGAGCCAAGAAACAACGCCTTCTAATTGTTCAGAACTGTCCCCTGATTTCTCACTTAGGACGAACGTGGGTTAATCATGCACGTATACGTTCTAGATGTGCCTCGCTTATCGTGGCTCTTCTGCTGCTGCACGCTCATTCAAAACTGACTCGCTACTGCAATAGCTACATGTTGCCACCTAATGATCACTAGCTGCAAGCCTGTTTCATCAGAACTCACATACATATAACGGGACAGGGTTGCGTCATTACCCAGCTACACCTCCTCCTCCCCTGTCAAGGACCGCTGGTTCCACCGCAATGTAATGCGAACTCTGGCTGTCACTATATAGGATGTCCAGTGTAATGACACCCTGTTCAACGTTCTTCGAGAAGGTGAAGGAGAGTGAACGTCTAGAATTATGGAGATCTTATGCAGAGAATTATGGACATACTAAGATATTGCATGTAGTGTAGCATCGCAGCGATGGTATATATTTTGTCTTTGTGTCTCTTCTATGAATTTTAAGTTGTTAATATCTTTTTGCGTATGTGTATATTGGTTTTTTTATCTTTTGCTTACTATCTTCATCAATGATAGACGTAGATATATTATAATCTACGTCTGTCTCCTTCACTTCACCTAAGTTGCAACCTGATAGAGATTCACTCTATGTGATTTTAGGTAGCTAATTGATCGTCTTCAGTCCATCCTCCCGGCCCCTCCCAGAAATAGAATTAACGATAGATCTGTATAGAGTATAGCAGAACAGCAGTAATGGACAATGCTCGGTCTCGCACAGATGCTGAGGCTAGCATGCGTAAAGAAATACGTGTGGGCCATATCTAGGTGTGATGGTGTAAGAGCATAAACTGGCCTGCTATATGGCGCACGCTACATCTATAACATACGAAATTACCACATGAATGACAGGAAGCCCATGCCAAGCTAAGATAGTCTTAAATTAATGCGTAATCTGCCACCTGCCTCCTGACATTGATCACAGCACATCTGATATATTATGCCACAGTGCATAGGACCGTCGCGAAATTTACTCCACTTAGACATGCACCAGTGTACAAGATAGCAAGCTTCTCTCCTTACTGGAGTGTCATGTGTTAATATGCCTACACACCTCAGCAGTAGTATTTCGTATCTATTGAGTGTATCTACCGAGACGTTTGTGTGTGATGTCTGTGTGACTAGCAATGCTTGATCTCTGAGCTGGTAGTGACCAATGATATGTATTTAGTAGCTCTCATGTTAAGGATCCATCGTCGGCAACTGACGTACATTAGGGTAGTTGTACAGCTCTCAGTCGATCGTTTGATGCATATGAGCTTGTCTTATGAGCGATTCAAGTATGTTGTGACACTAAACGAGAAGCGGACTTACAACTTATCTGTTCTGATCTCTATTCCTCTGTCTATACCATAGAGTTTGTATAATTAAGTTTTCATGGTGCTCTCTATGTTTGCTGTTGGACGGCCATGATTTAAAGCAGACAGGAGTGTCAAACTACAAGCATGATCCTGATGCGCGCAGGATGATTGCCTATCATGTAGCAGTAGTTTGGGTTGTTAGGGTAATCGGCGATGAACACACGTAAAATGGTGTGTGTTTTGTAGAGAAACAAAATGAATGATGTCTGGATGCGCTCACATGGACCTGAGTTGCGTGGTCGTACCTGAATGAGCTGGAAAGTATCTTGGACTACGTTGGCACTGCAGGAGAATTTCCAAAATCCTGAAGAAAAAAAAATATATACAAAAAAATATATACAGTTCCATTCGGAAAGTATTCATGGCGAAGCTGCAATGTGAATCTTTTTGTATACACATTTGACGTGAGTATGTTTACTGTTAGCATTTTTCGTCAAGTAGACACCTTATTCAGTTTTGCCAGACATAAGGATATTTGTGAAATGACGACTCACTAAATTATGCGATTCTGTCCTCACGCTTAAAAAATTCTCTAGTATGAAAAGAGCCATCCCACCGTGATTAAGAGAGGTAACCATGCCAACCCATAGATTTATTGATAACATTTCCCTCTCTCTTAGCATATTTGTCATCATTGTAATTATTCTAGCTTACAGCCTTCTATTAGCAAGATTTGCTAACTCCTTTCTCACTCACTTGTGTGCAGATATATACTTATTTTGAGATGATATGTGCAGATGTATTTATAGCTCTCGATTGTGCTCATATAGGAGTTATCTATCGAATATTGAGACCTCAGCTGTGGTTCCATATGTGTTTGTCCATTTCTGTGCCTTCATAAACTTTTGCAGTGCTGTTGGGTTTAGTGTTCTACCTGATTTAGGTTGACATGATTGTCGCTCTTGTCCGAACGAACGGGGAGTGTGGATTTCTTGATCGCTGTGGTGTGATGAGATTTCAAAGTATTGTACATGAGTCTTTGGAATAAGTCGCACTTCTACGTACACCTGTCAAGTGTGATAGTGTGTGCTGGGTTCTCCGTCATCTAAGTTATTGACCGTAGTGACGGCATGTCAGCTTCTAGAATGAGCTAAAACTCCTAATTGCCATGAACGTCAAGCGTGGATGTGTAGTAATGACCCAGCAATTTTGGTTTGGTGTTTGTTTGAGGTTGTGGTACCGTGGGGGATGTCACACTTGTCTTGATGCACAGGGATTGTGTCGAGGTAGACTTCAAGACGTGAGGGACAGGAGATGAAGAAAAAGATGACAAAAATTTTCTGGCAACATTGAAGGCGCCTATCCCTACAAACGAACAACACGCTGGCGCTTTGCGCATGCATAGTTCCATTGTAAAACTAACGAAACAGTTTGTGAATCGCTTCACTTCAGTACTCTCTTCCTCTTCAGACCTCCCGTCTGCGGCCCGCATCCACCTCCCTCCCTCCCTCCTTCCTCCTCCCTCTCCAGAACTGAGGCCACAATACTGCGCGTCCTGCGAGGAACGAAAGGGAAACCTAGACCATCACCTACAGTAAAGCATGGTGGTGGCAGCATCATGCTTTGGGGATGTTTTTCAGGCGCAGGGACTGGGAGACTAGTTAGTATCAAGGGAACGATAAATAGAGCAAAGTACAGAGAGATCATTGATGAAAACCTACTCCAGAGAGCTCAGGACCTCAGATTGGGGCGAAGGTTCACCTTGCAACAGGACAACGACCCTAAGCACACAGCCAAGACAACACAGGCGTGGCTTCGGACAAGTATCTAAATGTCCTTGAGTGGTCCAGCCAGAGCCCAAACTTGAACCTGATAGAACATCTCTGGAGAGACCTGAAAATAGCTGTGCAGCGACGCTTCCCATCATCCTGACAGAGCTTGAGAGGATCTGCAGAGAAGAATGGGAGAAACTTGCCAAATACAGGTGTGCCAAGCTTGTAGCGTCATACCCAAGAAGACTCGAGGCTGTAATCGCTACCAAAGGTGCTTCAATAAAGTACTGAGTAAAGAGTCTGAATACTTATGTAAATGTAACATTTCCATTATTTTATACATTTGCAAACATTTTTTAAAACCTGTTTTTGCTTTGTCATTATGTGGTATTGTGTGTAGATTGATGAGGGGAAAACAATTGAACCCATTTTAGAATAAGGCTGTAACGTAAACACAATGAGGAAAAAGTTAGATAATGTTAGGTAAGCGAACGGTGCCATAGCATCGCCGATATTAGCGGACACTACTGTTTGCTAGTTAGCTAACATTAGGTCGTAGACAACAAACTAACAAAGTTATTCTTCCTAGTGGCTAGCTAGAGACTTGTGACCTTCAGCAAAGCGACACTGTTAAATAACTAGCTACAGGGTTGCTCGTTAGCGTTACAATGTGCTGCTATTGCCTTTTCGCTAATGTGTAACTTACAGGCCTTTCAGAGCGAAGAGGCTATCCTGTTAGCTGATGTTACCAATAATAGTTTTTCCTGTCAGCGAACACATCTAGGTCCTAAAAGTTATTATGTTAGCTACCTAGCCAGTTATTTAGCTAGCTAGCTACTTATGACTATGCCAGAAATACTAATATATGACTATACATTGCTTTGACCTTGCTAGTTAATGTTATCAACCAGAGATATTCAAGTATTAGCTACAATTTCTAGCTAGTTGTCTAAAGCTAGCTGTAAACAGCTGAGTTGACTTCCTATTGATGACTATACTCGGCCTTGTCTCAGGATTGTAAGTTGGTGGTTGAAGATATCCCTCTAGTGGTGCGGGACTGTGCTTTGGCAAAGTGGGTGGGGTTATATCCTTCCTGTTTGGCCCTGTCCGGGGTATCATCGTGGGGCCACAGTGTCTCCTGACCCTCCTGTCTCAGCCTCCAGTATTTATGCTGCAGTAGTTTATGTGTCGGGGGGCTAGGGTCAGTTGGTTATATCTGGAGTACTTCTCCTGTCTTATCCAGTGTCCTGTGTGAATTTAAGTATGCCCTCTCTAATTCTCTCCTTCTCTCTTTCTTTCTCTCTCTCGGAGGACCTGAGCCCTAGGACCATGCGTCAGGACTACCGGGCATGATGACTCCTTGCTGTCCCCAGTCCACCTGGCCTTGCTGCTGTTCCAGTTTCAACTGTTCTGCCTGCGGCTATGGAACCCTGACCTGTCCACCGGACGTGCTACCTGTCCCAGATCTGCTGTTTTCAACTCTCTAGAGACCGCAGGAGCGGTAGAGATACTCTTAATGATCGGCTATGAAAAGCCAACTGACATTTACTCCTGATTATTATTTGACCATGCTGTTCATTTATGAACATTTGAACATCTTGGCCATGTTCTGTTATAATCTCG
>NC_036858.1:41937104-41942694 GCF_002910315.2 Salvelinus sp. IW2-2015
TATTGAAGGGTGAGTCATTACCTGCGAACTCCACAACACTATTATACTGTTCAAGTTTCAGATGAGAGTACCTTGAATTAATGATTTGATATGATGAAGAGTAGATTCCATTGACACATCTCAATGCAGCTATAAATCTACTTGCCCTCAGTTCACTGGTGGTTATCAGTGATTGGACTGATGATGTCTGTAGTTTGCCAAAAGATACCTGTCATGTAAGACAAGAAGGCAACATGCAAACTGTGTGAAGTCTTGGATCTGTGTCGCAGTGAGACAACTCCAGAGCACACATACCCAAACCACATATCAAGCCACAAAACACATAAAGCACTTTGAAAGGTGGGGACATTCTCCTTACCACAAATATGCTACACAACCTCAAGGTACACAGTCAATATAAACACAACTATTTACAGTACATAAATTACCTCATTATATCCACTAGTTAGAGGTTGACGCATTGATGCATATGAGCTGTCATTCTTCAAGAGGGCCACAACCTTTATATGTCCATTCTGTCATCCCTGAATTGAATTAAGTTTCATGGGCTTGTTGTGGAGATGACCTCTAAAGCAGGGGTGTCAAACCATTCCACGCAGTGCCTACTGCAGTGGTTCCGAAACTAGGGGTTGTGACCCATGTGGGGTCGCCTGATATGAAAATGGCATCGCAGGAGAATTTCCAAAATCCTGAAGAAAAAAAATATATACAAAAATATATACAGTCCATTCGGAAAGTATTCAGACCTCTTGACTTTTTCCACATTTTGTTACGTTACAGCCTTATTTTAAAATTGATTAAATTAACTTTTCCCCTTATCAATCTACACACAATACGCTCCACCCGGCACAGCCAGAAGAGGACTGGCCACCCCTCATAGCCTGGTTCCTCTCTAGGTTTCTTCCTAGGTTTTGGCCTTTCTAGGGAGTTTTTCCTAGCCACCGTGCTTCTACACCTGCATTGCTTGCTGTTTGGGGTTTTAGGCTGGGTTTCTGTACAGCACTTCGAGATATTAGCTGATGTACGAAGGGCTATATAAAATAAACTTGATTTGATTTGATTTGACTAGAATAACTAGCTAGCTTGCTAATAACGTTAGTATTTGATAGAATCCACTCYTATGATTAAATGTCTGTAATTTACAAAGCGTTATTTGTTTCTGGTAGTGTAGATCTGATATTATGTWATTTTTTGTTATTTGATATCCACCTGTAATCCACTAACACATTGAAAGTATAGGTATTTTTACGGGGTTTTTTACGCCAGTAATCTCCCATTTTCTGCAATCTAGAGCAAAAAATACTCTATTATAAAGTGTGGTGCCTGGCCTTAAATTATCATACAAAAAAAATATTATATTTTCTTCTTTTTTTACATAGTGGTGCAGCGCCCCTCTTACATTCTTTGGGGAGAACCCTGTAATTGCAGGAGGAGGAGAGGAAGAGGATCAACAATGATCTGCAATGGATGTCACCAAGAATGAGAGTTAGGMTACACCTGCAGTCAGACTGTAAATAGGAGGGTGTGTGTGGATGTGGGTGGTCTATCTTTATCTCATCTCTCATTGATCATTTTTGTCACGCCCTGATCTCTCATTCCCCCCTATCTTCCTCCCCTTTCTATCTTTCTCTCTCCCCCTTTTCTCTCTCTCTCCTTCATTCTCCAAATGTGATGGTTGTGTATAATGAACTTCACAACACTCTCATGACCATCAATGAGCAGGACAAACTGTGCTGGTGGAAGAACACCCACAGACCCGGCATGCCCACAGTTACAGATGCACACACACCCACAAACACACACACACACACACACAGCAGGCTAATGGATGTTAATGGGGCCTAATGGAGTGTACTGTAATATGGGGTGATGTAGACTTCAGCCCCTTTGTTATTGTCAGAGTTAGTGTAATGTAGCGAACAGTGTTACAAGCTAATGTAGCAGGCTTTATAACAGTAGTTTAGAGTTTCAAGTTTCGTACAGGATACACATGGTATACACGTCCAATGAAATGCTTACTTGCAAGTTCCTTTTCGACCATGCAACAACAGTAAGAAATAATAAAATATAAGAATATGGACATAAAGTGTGTGAGTGTGTGTGTGCTAGGGTGAGAATCAGAGCTGGTGGTCAGTCCAGTTCAAGTGTTCAGCAGTCTGATGGCTTGTAGATAGTTGTGTATGTTCCAACAATGTGACCATTGTTAGGGGCTGCTGCCTTGTTGTTCAATGGAGTCGAATGAAACCTCTCTTTCAGGAGTGGGCACCAGAAAATAAAAGTAAAAAAGGTAAGAAAGAAGTAGAGGCACAGCACAACAGAGGTGAGAATGTCTCCATCTGTCTTTCTGACCTCATGATAGAGTACAACTCTATCTCAATGATGCTAAGTAGTTGGGGGTCATTCAGTAATCACTTACCATCTCATCTTGATGTATCATCAATTCCTAAWTACTGATTTRTTTGTTCAATGTTTGTAGATAATGTTATTGTATGGTTGATTTACAGTTATGTCTCCTYTGTCTCTCTATGTGTGTGGATGGATGCATTCACAGACACAGCGATCAGCTTGTTGGGGAGAACTGGGATCACAGTGCTGTAACGGTGGGACAGAGGAGACAGCAACAGAGAGGGCTTAATCTTGAGCCTTATACTAAGAATCAGGTTTGAGTTGTTAGCAAGGACACTTTGGTCAACTCTGGGTTCAACTCGGGATAACCGTTACCATGAAAGTGGCTCACCTTTTAGCCAGGTACATTTTAATGGCAACGAATCTTTCAGAACTAATCTGCTCTTGGACAGGCTAACTAAGGGCTAACTCCATTTAAGCTGAATGAAGTGTCTGAGCCACGAGTTGAGGACCAATGAAATCAGATATCCTCCCTCTCGCAAAGATTGTGTCATCATCCCGTTCATTTCAGGACGACTGATAAAATATTTTATTAAYCAAATGTTTTTTGGTGTGTAAAAAAAAGAGTAATTTAAAAAATACGTATCAAGTTACTTATTTAGAAAGGACCGCATTTGCTTTCCAAACTGTACATTTKTYGCACAATTGTATTTTGAAATTTACGAAAGGCAAACTGACAGCCGCAACCAACCATAGACATATACTGTAATCCATAGATGGCAGTTCCCATGTTCATTGTCATATTTATTTGTCAGCCTTATTTTGTGCTAGTTTTGTTTATTCTTCACTCGATTTGAATTTGGTTCGTGATATCTGAGTTGGGTAATAATAGTGTGCTAGTGGCATTTTGATTTAAGCATTATCAATGTCATTACCTCATTATTGATTTGGCATAAAGCATAATAGAATATATTATGTTGAGTGATATAGTATATGATTTCTAAAAGCCTATTTCCCACCATAGCCTGCTGAATTTGCAAGATAACTGTTATTTTATTTTTTATTTCATCACAAATTAAAATGTGGCTGTTACTCGCCCAGTGATGTTTCATAACTGTCTCAATGAAGAGTTCTGCGTTCGACTGCCAAGTTTGACATGCACGCACAGTTACAAGCCTGCTAGAGTTAGCGGTAGGCGGCGAGCAATATCCACCGTCGTAGTAAGGATGAAGCCTGACTGGAACGTAAAGCTAACTGATGTTGGCTAGCTTAATAAAAGCCTGAGTAGCTTGCTTCGTAGTATACCACTCTGGTGACAGACACCGTGAGACACACACTGTGACACACATACTAACCACTAGTCCATGTAGTGAGATGTTAACTAGGAGACATACAGAGTCAACTCCACCTATGGCTTCCTCCATGTACACTTGAGTATCTTCCCCTTAGCTCCTCAATATCTCAATGGCTCCTCAATTACTTTTAGAAGGTTAGTAATGCATTATTTGCCTCGACCGCATTTCCAACCAGAATAACTGTATTTACACTGCTATGCCTTACTGATAAGACCATGTACATTTTATCCCCTTCCCATCTATCCCTCTAGCCACCCTCATTGTTCCTCTGGAGAGGCCTTGGATGAATGAGACTGAGGGCAACCACCCTAGTACCACCASCTCGTCTCACTGAAGAACGAAGCTGGCAAGACTGAGGAGTACCAGTACAGTACCAGGGTCTAAAAGAGAGAGGTGACATGAATGAGTAGCGCCGATGGCAGGTGCGTCACKAGAGAAATCAAAGACATAGACTAATAGATGATCACATACAAACTTGTAACAGAGTTAAGAACATGCTAGCTTGAAATGTTGTGGATGATTCCATCCAATTGGTACATTTTGGGTGTCTCAAACCGTTGGTACGTTGTCAAGGAGGATAGTCATGTGTGTTTGCGAGCAGAGGATCACTGGTTTGAGCCCAGTGTAGGACAGGGACAGTTGAGGAAGATATAGCATTACACACCTGACTCAAATCATCAACACTTGATGATAAGTTGATAATTTGAATCAGCTGTCTAGTGCTAGGGCAAAAACAAAAATGGGCACCCCTTTGGGTCCCCATGACCAGGATTAAGAAATGCTGTTCTATCTAGACTAATCATATTCCCCACCTCCTCACCGGCAACCGAATGTAAAAATGATCCAAATCTGAACACAATAACTATACTTGAATTAATGTTTGTTATGTGTACCTGTTTGCTTTCTTTGCCGACCACAAGCATGTAGGTTAGATATGAGAGCATTGCTAGGTTTTTTTTTAAGTTTCAGTGTTGCTACAGTTTGCAAACCAAAAAATTGTTACACTATTTATGTGATCATGGTGACAGTCTATCATAGAGATGGGCAACTCTCGTCCTTGGAATGCAATTCGTTTAATCAGGTGTGTTGGCTGGGGCTGTGGGAAAAGTGTGATATTAATGAGGATGACCAGATCGAGATGGAATCAACAAACTTGATGTAAGATCCAACRTGATCTGATACAGAGCACTCCTAGAGAGTTACTGTCCTGTAAGTTTTCTACAAACCCTAATCTAGTGCACCTGATTTCAATAGCTAGCTAGTTGATTGGTTACAGGAGGGTAACTCTCCAGGACATACAGTATATTCGGGAAGTATTCAGACCCCTTGACCTTTTCCACATTTTGTTACTTTACAGCCTTATTCTAAAAAAAGATTACATTATTTTTCCCTAATCAATCTACACACATTACAGCATAATGGTCATCTCCCTGGCAGTTTGGCAAGGCGGGCCAGCTCTAGGAAGAGTGTTGGTGGTTCCAAACTTCTTCCATTTTAAGAATGATAGCTAGCTACACACGTTTTTAGATAGCTAGTTAATAGTGGTTTTTATCCCGACAACATTGACAAATCATTAAATGTTTGTGTCAGCCATACAGTGCATCGGAAAGTATTCAACCACTTTTACAGTTTGTATAGGTTATAGACTTTATTCTAAAATATATATATTTTTAAATGTCCTCATCAATCTACACACAATACCCCATAATGACAAAGCCCCGAAAACTTGTTTTGGGATATTTTATGCAAATGTATACAAATAAAAAAATATTATTTCCATAACTATTCAGACCCTTTATTCTTACAAGAGTCAAAATTTTAGCTTCAGGTGCATCCTGTTTCCATTGATCATCCTTGAGATGCTCTAACAAATTGATTGGAGTCCACCT
>NC_036858.1:41942719-41943636 GCF_002910315.2 Salvelinus sp. IW2-2015
ACTGTTTGCTAAGATAAGAGTAAGTGGCTAGGTTTCAGTTTTGTCATAGCTCGTTACATAGAAGAGATAGATCTCCTATGAGGTCCTGCTGCATTTCTCACTTTGAATAAGACTGCATGTTCTGTCATCCTTTTTCTTTCTCCTTCAACAAGAATGAAATGTTAGCCTATTAGCCCCCATGTAATTATTTGCTTTCAGTCATTTTTAAAGGGATAGCTTTAGATAAATGTAYTGAAAATCCTATTGAATGATATCTCCACAATACAATATTTTGGTCAGCAAGTGGTCATTTTTTCATTGGTTAAATTACATTTATTCAGTGAGTGCAAGATAGCCACACCTGAAAAGCCTGTTATGGCCTAAATAAGKTAAGTCTAAATACCAACTACTCAGAAGTGTGTAGGAAAGGTGTGCGTAGGAAAGGAATCGGACCCACAGTGATTGAAATTTGTATGCAAAGACATGAGCTCGAATAAAGCAGTGAAATCGAGTCCAAARTAAGGGAGTTTTATATTGAAGCCGGGCGTCTGGGGATCTGATTATGACCATGTTCTGCTGCCATCATCTCTCTCA
This sequence comes from Salvelinus sp. IW2-2015, assembly GCF_002910315.2. Lineage (NCBI taxonomy): Eukaryota > Metazoa > Chordata > Actinopteri > Salmoniformes > Salmonidae > Salvelinus > Salvelinus sp. IW2-2015. The sequence goes on from NC_036858.1 coordinate 41,943,293, forward strand.
CTTCCCCTTTTCAATTTCAAAACAAGCCATCTCGCCTGCAGCATTTGTGAACATTTTAAGGTATCGCACGGTAGCCTACACTGTGGCGGTGTGGTAGAAAATACCTAAAATATAAAAAATAGTAAAAGTGCCTCTGTGCCTTGGTGTTGTTTCACAGTTTAAGTATCTGAAACCATCACATGAATTCAGAAACACAGCATTTTTTTCAATATTGGAATACATTTCCTTTCGATGAAAACTGAGATGTCATTAACGGACAAAACAAAGGCTAACCATGGACATTTGTAATACTGTACATACATGTTTCATTAAGGTAAGATCTTACTTGGCATGCAATTAATGTG
>NC_036858.1:41945063-41953644 GCF_002910315.2 Salvelinus sp. IW2-2015
TCCCTTCGCGGCTGCTCCGCTTCCTAGCTGCCTCCACCTGTTCCCATGGAAGGCGATCCTTAGCCAGCCAGGATCTCCTCCCCATTGAGCAACCTTTTCCGTTCCCAACACCTCTTCCCAAGTTCATTCCTCCTGTACCGCTGCCTGCTGCTGCTGCGCTGCTGCCCCGTTGCTACGCTGGCTTGGTCGAGATTGGTGGTGTTCTTGTAACGGCAGCCTTCCCTCCTCTTCACGAAAGAGGGGTGTTAGGCAGGGATGGACCAACACACAAGTGTAGGCCAGTGCTCAACATGTTTAATTAAACGATAAACAGTAAAACACTTTACAAATTACAAAATAACAAAATGCTGGCCAACGATACAGCCGCTATCTGGTGCAGAAGAAAACCACAAAGACAGGAAACAACACCCACAATCCCCAACACAAAACAAGCCACCTAATATATGATTCCCAATCAGAGACAACACAAAAACACCTGCCTCTGATTGAGAACCATATTAGGCCAAACATAGAAACAGAAGACTAGACACACAAACATAGAATGCCCACCCAGGCTCACGTCCGAACCAACACTAAAACAAGGCAAAACACCACAATAACTATGGTGCAGAACGTGACAGTATAAGATAAATCATATGAGCAGATAGGTGCCACTTGTTGTTGCACTAAACCCTAAAATGAACAGCTATCCAGCAACTTTTGCTCCATATACCCCCAGAACCAGACAGTCACTCAATTACGGGTCCCACACTTAGCGTTACTCCGATAGAGCTATCATGTTAGGGGTTTGGCAATCAATCAATCAAGTTTATTTATATAGCCCTTCGTACATTCCCAAGGCTTTTTTAATATCTCGAAGTGCTGTACAAAACCCAGCCTAAAACCCCAAACAGCAAGCAATGCAGGTTTTGTTAGTGGAGGTGGTAAGGATCGAATAAGAGTGTGTTTTGTTGTTGTGTGATTTAGTGGTGTTTTTTGTAGGTGTTAGAGTAAATTTGTGTTGTAGCGTTTTATTTGTGTTTGGTGTTTAGATATTTGGGTCTTTAGTGTTTTTTGGTGTTTTTGTGGGGTTACTTGTACTTTGTTAGAAGATTCTGTTAGTGGGTGGCTTGGTGGTGGTGGGCGTTGGGTGTGGTAGTGTTAGAGAACTTTGGGCGTTTTGGCTGTTTGTGTTTTGGTGGTGGTGGTTGTTTTAGATGATTTTTGTATGATGTGCTGTAGATAGTTTGGGTAGTGTGGGTTAAGAGGTTAGAAGCACGGTGGCTAGGAAAAACTCCTAGAAAGGCCGCAAACCTTAGGAAGAAACCTAGAAGGAACGCAGGCTTAGTGAGGGGTGGGCCAGTTCCTCTCTGGCTGTGCCCAGGTGGAGATTAGTACACAGAAACATGGCCAAGGAGTGATTAAAAGTGGTTCATTAAATGGACAAGTCATGAACAAATATAATCAGGAATAAATGTTCAGTTGGCTTTTCATAGCCCGATCATTAGAGTTGAAAACAGCAGGTCTGGGACGGAGGGGAACGAGGATAAGAGGGGTGCGTCGGCATAAACAGGGTTGCAAGGAGAGGAAGTGGGTTGAAGACTGAGGAACAGGCAAGCAGAGGCAGGTGTGCGATGGGGACAGTGGGGGACAAGGAAGAGAGTCTCGTTGATGGAAAGGTGCCCGAGTAGTCCTGACGTATGGTCCTAGGGGCCTCAGGTCCTCCGAGAGAGAGAAAGAAAGAGAAGAAGGAGAGAAGTCAGAGAGAGATGACTCTGGAAATCAATGAACAGCGATGGTGACAGACGTGGATAGAGAAGGCAGGAAGAAGTGTACCTCAGAATATAACCGAGACTGGCTCTAAGGCCCAAGCAAAACAGCGAAACTACGTGGCGAGCATAGAATACTGAGCGGGAGTGACGGACAGGAGGGGTCAGGAGAACACTGTTGGGCCCATCCAATGATGACCCAGGGAGTGGGGGTGAGAGGCCCAGGAACAGTGGCGCAGGATTAGACGCCCAGGCCCACTTTGCCAGACAGCCCGCTGGACACCATCTAGGAGGGATATCTTCAACCACCAACAGTTGACAGTCCTTGAGACAAGGTCGAGTACTAAGCACAACCAGATCACCACCGACAGCACAACCAAGAGGGGGCGCCAACGCAGACAGGAAGATACAATCAGTAACTTCAACCTCACTCAAAGGACTGCCAGGCCCTCCTGGATGACGAGATGAGAAAGAAGCACCAGTCAAAGAGTCTACAGTGATCGCGCCGCTTAAGTAGGGGTTCAGGGGAGGTTAGAGAATCCAGTGGAGGGACCACAGCAGGGCAAGGTTCAGAGACAGCAAGACAGAGCGGTTCGGTTGCTCTCAGGAGTCTCTTGTACCGGTTCACTTTCACACTCCTGGGCGCAGGAGACTTACACTGCAATCATCATGACTCCTAGAGAAATGCAAAGAGATAGATGTTCTACTCACAGTAAAATGACTTGAAAAAGGTTCGAGCACGCCAGGTCTGCGGTCTCTCACAGTGGGTAGGCCAAGGACCATTCCAATAAAAATTGAGATGTAATAGGGAGAAGAGCACCTGCGCTCCCAGCGAGTTGTTTTGCTTAGTAAATTCTAGGGACAGATTAGGAGCTGCCGTGCGTTGATGACCGAGTTAGCGTACGATGTAAGGTATTGTACGGGCGGTACCAACTCGGAAGATATGGTGGAGGCAAGCCCATGTAAGCGCTTTTATTAGGTTAACAGTTAAAACCTTGAAATCAGCCCTTGCCTTAACAGGAAGCCAGTGTAGGGAAGGCTAGCACTGGAGTTAATATGAACAAATTTCTTGGTTCTAGTCAGGATTCTAGCAGCCGTATTTAGCACTAACTGAAGTTTATTTAGTGCTTTATCCGGGTAGCCGGAAAGTAGAGCATTGCAGTAGTCTAACCTAGAAGTAACAATTTTTCTGCATCATTTTTGGACAGAAAATTTCAGTTTTCAATGTTACGTAGATGGAAAAAAGCTGTCCTTGAAACAGTTCTTGATCATGTTCGTCAAAAGAGAGATCAGGGTCAAGAAGTAACGCCGGGTCCTTCACAGTTTTATTTGAGCGACTTTACAACCATCAAGATTAATTGTCAGATTTAAACAGAAGATCTCTTTGTTTCTTGGGACCTAGAACAAGCATCTCTTGTTTTGTCCGAGTTTAAAAAGTAGAACGTTTTCAGCATCACTTACCTTATGTCTGAACACAGGCTTCTAGCCGAGGGCAATTTTGGGGCTTCACCATGTTTCATTGAAATTACAGCTGTGTTGTCATCCGCATAGCAGTGAAAGTTAACATTATGTTTTCGAATAACATCCCCAAGGAGGTAAAATATATAGTGAAAACAATAGTGGTCCTAAAACGGAACCGTTGAGAACACCGAAATGTACAGTTGATTTGTCGAGGACCAACCATTCACAGAGACAAACTGATATCTTTTCCGACAAATAGAATCTAAACCAGGCCAGGAACTTGTCCGTGTAGACCAATTTGGGTTTCCAGTCTCTCCAAAGAATGTCGTGATCGATATGGTGTCAAAGGCCAGCACTAGGTCTAGTAGCACGAGGACAGATGCAGGAGCTCGGTCTGACGCCATTAAAGGCATTTACCACCTTCACAAGTCCAGTCTACAGTTGCTATGATGGGTCTTAAAAACCAGACCTGAAGCATTTCGTATACATGTTTGTTTCTTCAGGAAGGCAGTGAGTTGCTGCGCAACAGCTTTTTCTAAAAATTGTTTAGAGGAATAGAAGATTCGAATAGGCCGATAGTTTTTTATATTTCCGGGTCAAGGTTGTTTCAAGAGAGGCTTTATTACTGCCACTTTAGTGAGTTTGCTACAGCATCCAGGTGGATAGAGAGCCATTTATTATGTTCAAACTAGGGAGGGCCAAGCACAGGAAGCAGCTCTTTCAGTGTTAGTAGGAATAGGATCCAGTATGCAGCTTGAAGGTTTAGAGGCCATGATTATTTTCATCATTGTGTCAAGAGATATAGTACTAAAACACTTAAGTGTCTCTCCCGATCCCAGGCCCTGGCAGAGCTGTGCAGATCCAGGACAGCTAAAGCCCTGGAGGAATACGCAGATTTAAAGAGGAGTCCGTAATTTGCTTTCTAATGATCATGAATTTATTACTGCTGAAGTGAAAGCCATCCTCTCTTGGGGAATGCTGCTTTTAGTTAGCTTTGGAAACAGTATCAAAAAGAAATTTTGGATTGTTCTTATTTTCCTCAATTAAGTTGGAAAAGTAGGATTGATCGAGCAGCAGTGAGGGCTCTCCATACTGCACGGTACTGTCTTCCAAGCTAGTCGGAAAGACTTCCAGTTTGGTGTGGCGCCATTTCCGTTCCAATTTTCTGGAAGCTTGCTTCAGAGCTCGGTATTTTCTGTATACCAGGGAGCTAGTTTCTTATGACAAATGTTTTTCGTTTTTTAGGGTGCAACTGCATTCTAGGTATTGCGCAAGGTTAAATTGAGTTCCTCAGTTAGGTGGTAACTGATTTTGTCCTCTGATGTCCTTGGGTAGGCAGAAGGAGTCTGGAAGGGCATCAAGGAATTTTTGTTGTCTGAGAATTTATAGCCACGACTTTTGATGCTCCTTGGTTGGAGTCTGAGCAGATTATTTGTTGCGATTTCAAACGTAATAAAATGGTGGTCCGAAGTACCAGGATTATGAGGAAAAAACATTAAAGATCTACAACATTTATTCCATGGGACAAAACTAGGTCCAGAGTATGACTGTGGCCAGTGAGTAGGTCCAAGAACATGTTGGACAAAACCCACTGAGTCGATGATGGCTCCGAAAGCCTTTGGAGTGGGGTCTGTGGACTTTTCCATATGAATATTAAAATCACCAAAAATTTGAATACTTATCTGCTATGACTACAAGGTCCGATAGGAATTCAGGGAACTCAGAGCAGGAACGCTGTATATGGCCCAGGAGGCCTAGTAAACAGTAGCTATTTAAAAAGTGATGTGTAGGCTGCATAGATTGCATGACTAGAAGCTCAAAGACGAAAAAAGTAATTTCTTTTTTGTAAAGATTGAAATTTTGCTATCGTAAAGTGTTAGCAACACCTCCGCCTTTGCGGGATGCACGGGGGATGAGGAAAGTGTTGGACTTATTCCACAGTTAACTTTTCAGCAAAACCCCCCAAACCCTGTAGAGAAATTGGAGAGTCTAATAATAATTCTGGCAAAAGTGCTGGTTTGATCAACTATAAATACATTTACTCTGATGTCTTTTATTACACATTCCTGTACGCCTTCACGGTCCGGTATATCCGGCACCACCTCCTCGCCCCAGCCCAGTAACACCAGTGCCTACACCACGCACCAGGCTTCCTGTGCGTCTYCAGAACTCTGTTCCTCCTCCACGCACTCTCCCTGTGGCTTACTGTGCGTATCCAGAGCCCTGTACGCACTGTTCCTTCTCCCCGCACTCGCCCTGAGGTGCGTGCCCTCAGCCCGGTACCACCAGTGCCGGTACCACGCACCAGGTGCATAGTGCGCCTCGAGAGTCCAGTGTGCCCTGTTCCTGCTCCCCGCACTAGCCTTGAGGTGCGTGTCTACAAACCGGTACCWCCAGTTCCGGCAACACGCACCAGGCCTACTGTGCACCTCAGCAGGTCTGAGCTGCCTGCCTGCCTCAGCAGGTCTGAGCTGCCTGCCTGCCCAGCGCCGTCTGAGCTGCCTGCCTGCCCAGCGCCGTCTGAGCTGCCTGCCTGCCCAGCGCCGTCTGAGCTGCCTGCCTGTGTTTTGTATTTTTTTGTATTTGTAAGTGTTCACTGTTTATCGTTTAATTAAACATGTTGAGCACTGGCTACGCTGCGTGATGGTCCAATCCCTGCTACACCTCCTCTTCTCGTGAAGAGGAGGAAGGCTGCCGTTACACTTAGATTTTATTTGTCCCCTGAAGTTGTGTGGTTGCTCTAATTAMACCCTGGAGTCTATATCTGTCCATGGATATTCTTTCTTTAGCCCGGCCTTACAGTAGAGATAGAATCAATCGAATCTATTAGCGTTGTATTGAATAGACAGAAATAAAGAWTAAATACATGGTGATGTGAGAATCTTGACCACCTGCCAGATTTCTTGTTAGTCAGTCACCAAGTGTTTTTAAGTGGTTCCCACCAGTGTGGATTCAATTCTCAGCTACGGCTGCTGCCTTTCAGACTGTGGCAAACAAATCCCCGTACTATTCTAATCTGTAGCCTAAAAAATCATATGTTTCTTGAATGCTTTTCTTCAGCAGTATAAGCTTAACATTCACATGTTCTTAAAAGTGCTGATTTGCAGAGAGGTTAAAGTGAGTACACTCTTGAAGGGCGTCCTATGCAGAGATCCACGGTAGAAAGGTATTTGAGTGTGCACTGTAGAGAATACTATAAAAATTGAAGTGACTCCCTTTAACTCCCTTTCTCCCTGGCATGGTTTATCTCTGCCCTGTAGGCACACACACCACACAGATCCAATAAGAACACACGGGCAGCTTGGTGTATCTAGAGACACACAGCGTGTAACATAGATTTTCTGTTTGCTGCTGCTATGCAGTGATGAGTGACAGACTGGAGCATTTCTTCGTTAAAAGCATCTAGGGACACCTCATGACAACCATGAGCAATGTTGTTTTGTACTGTGTCTGTATTGACACTGAAGTTCAARTTCCCACAGAAAGTTTTCCGTTTTCTRTGTACACTACATGACCAAAAGTATGTGGATACCTGCTCGTCGAGCATCTCATTCCAAAATCAAGGGCATTAATATGGAGTTGGTCCCCCCCTTTGATGCTATAACAGCTTCCACTCTTCAGGGAAGGCTTTCTACTAGATGTTGGAACATTGCTGCGGGGACTTGCTTCCATTCAGCCACAAGAGCATTAGTGAGCCCGAACCATGAAAAACTGCCCAAGACCATTATTCCTCCTTCACCAAACTTTACATTTGGCACTATACATTCGGGCAGGTTGYCTTTTCCTGGCATCCACCAAACCCATATTGTTCCGTCGGAGTGCCAGATCGTGAAGCGTCACTCCAGAGTCCAATGGCGGCGAGCTTTACACCACTCCAGCCGGCGCTTGGCATTGCACATGGTGACCTTAGGCTTGTGTGCGGCTGCTCAGTCATGGAAACCCATTTCATGAAGCTGCCGACGAACAGTTATTGTGCTGACGTTGCTTCCAGAGGCAGTTTGGAACTCGGTAGTGAGTGTTGCAACTGAGGACAGACAATTTTTATGCGCAGCTCGCTTTAGCACTCGCCAGTCCCGTTTTGTGAGYTTGTGTGGGCTACCACTTTGTGGCTGAGCTGTTGTTGCTCCTAGATGTTTCCACTTCACAATAACAGCACTTACAGTTGAGCGGGGCAGCTCTAAATTTGACAAACTGACTTGTTTAAAAGGTGGCATCCTATGACTGTGCCACATTGAAAGTCACTGAGCTCTTCAGTAAGACCAATGTTTGACTATGGCGATTRCATGGCTATGTGCTCGGTTTTAAATACCTGTCAGCAACCGTGTGGCTGAAATAGTAGAATCCACTAATTTGACATGGTGTCCTCATACTTTCGTCTAAATAGTGTATTTTGCTTTATACAAGCACATAAATCTTTCATTTTAAGAATAAGCAGCCTCCAATGTAATTTTAAAGAATTTGTCAATACGTCCAAACGGACTCAAAACGGCAGACCACGTACAACCACGCCAGCCCAGGACCTCCACATCCAGCTTCTTCACCTGTGGGCTCCCCAGTGGGAGCCCAGTCATGTGAAATCCATAGATTAGGGGCTAATGAATTTATTTAAATTGACTGATTTCCTTATATGAACAGTAACTCAGCAAAAAATGACATTTGTAGACATTGTTAATGTTGTATAATGACTATTGTAGCTGGAAACAGCAGATTTTTATGGATATCTACTAGGCGTACAGAGCATTTCAGCAACTATCACTCCTGTATTTCCAAGGCACGTTGTACGCTCTTCTACTTCGTCTCCTCATCAGACGAGGAGCAAGAAGGATCGGATGACAAAACGCAGCGTGTTAATTTGACATATATTTATTTAAAGAAATACACGAAACACTTTAACCCACTACACACAACAACGAGTAACAGACCTTGACTTCCGACTTACAATACGAAGAACGCACGAACAAGTACAGCTAAAAAATGAACGAACGAACGACGAAGATACAGTCCGTATGGTGCATATACGACACAGACACAGGAGACAACCACCACAACAACAATGTGAACCACTACCTTATATATGGTCTCAATCAGAGAGATGAAAACACTGCCTCTATTGAGAACCATATCAAGGTACCATTAACCACATAGAAGACACATAACATAGAATGCCCACCACACTCACCCTGACGACTAACACATACAAAACACAGAAAACAGGTCAGGAACGTGACACACGTTGTGTAAAACTATCTAAGTTTATAATTCAAAGGCTATGATATTAGAACCTTTGAATTAATGTTAGACCGTGAAAACTGTTCTCCTGATTAAAAATACAATAAACTGGCTTTGACTAGTTTGAGTGTACTGGAGCATCA
>NC_036858.1:41953935-41970359 GCF_002910315.2 Salvelinus sp. IW2-2015
GCATTTGTGGATTCGATTACAGGCTCAAAATGCTCAGAAACAAATAACCTTCTTCTGAAACTCGTCAGTCTATTCTTGTTCTGAGAAATGAAGGCAATTCCATGCAAGAAATTGCCAAGAAACTGAAGATCTCATACAACGCTGTGTACTACTCCCTTCACAGAACAGCTCAAACTGGCTCTAACCAGAGTAGAAAGAGGAGTGGGAGGCCCCGGTGCACAACTGAGCAAGAGGACAAGCACATTAGAGTGTCTAGTTTGAGAAACAGACGCCTCACAAGTCCTCAACTGGCAGCTTCATTAAATAGTACCCGCAAAACACCAGTTTCAACTTCAACAGTGAAGAGGTGACTCCGGGATGCTGGCCTTAAATGTATTTCCTTACAAGTTTTGGGGTTTTGATTTTGATGTCTTATTTTTGTTTACAATTCTATACATTTTGCTTTCAATTCTTTGGTTTTTGATTTCAACATCCATTATTTTACCCATCCTCGAAAATATAATGTGTACATTCTCAAATTTATTTTTCATGTTCACGATTTATTTTATTTTGAATACATATGGCGTGAAATTGACCCCATAGTATTTTATCAATGAATGTCACTTGACATCCACATATCTGGCATGGCAGGTCTGAATCAGTTGATGAAAAGGTCAGGATGAAAACGAGCAACAGACAACAATGGCCCACATTAACAGGGTTTGATGCTACCAGCTTTATAGCATGAAGAAGTGCAACCCTGCAAAACAAGAACCTGACATCTTTTGCTGCTTGATCGGAGGTAAATGACTCAAACAGACTTGGCAGGTTTGGTAGAGCCTTTATTGTGATCTTACACAATCTTGATGAAAGAGAATATCAGTGCAGTACAAACAGGGAGAAAGGAAAACATCACCAGAAATCTAGTAAAAAACWAAAAAAACAAGTAGCCTGTTTCCAGTTTAGTGTTCTGTCAGCCTCACCTACATGATTCACAGTGCATCTCTGAATAGCTGAGCTTTTGACCCTTTTCTTATTCATTTGCATAAAGGTTATCAACAGTTGTTAGACATAGCGTTGCTTCAATATCAGTATCGAGATCGGTTAATATAGTTCTTAATTCAATACMGTATTGCACGTTATACAATGGGACAATGCAATACAGCAGGATGGAGCTGTTTAGTGATTCAACATGAAATACAGGAACTAGAAATTTATTGTTTTTATGAATATTTAAGACACACAAATACCTCTCTCTAAGGTTGCAATTACACCATAGTAAGTAATTAATCAACAAATGAGCTAAAGGCTGTGTAAAACGTTTCTACAGATGAGGTAAGGGGTGTGTAAATAATAGTGGTGTATGTGTAAGTAGTGGGGAAACAGGAGGGAATTGCAGTCCTGTTGCATAAATAGTGCAGGTAGACTTTTGAATATTAATTAACCCTCCATGTTGTTAGACATGTGATCAGTGTAAGCCCAAAACCTGGACAGACATCAAAACAGCAGARGGGACAACCCTGTCCTAAATTGAACCTGCTCAATTGCATTAAATCGGTATTCTTTAGCAATAACTACAAAACAGTTAAGTATACTATCCTAATGATGATAGGCAGGCAGCCATGTCCCTTCGGTGTCCCATTAACTAACACAATGTACAAAACAGGCTGTTAGTTTCTCCACTAAAGAGAATGTGCTAGAAATAGCAAATTCATTTAACTTGTTTAATTGCATTTTTTGGCTCTTTGTTGTGGTTTAGCTAGCTCAGGGGTCTCCAACATTTTCTGACATTAGAGCTACTTTTAAAAATGTTGCGAGCTACTMATTTATTTGTATTTCCTTTCTATCCTTTTCTGTTTCACTCTCAAAATTACAATTACTTATAGAGGACCCACAAAATTGGATGTTTAGAGTTCATGCCAATATATAAATCACATCAGAATTCAATTTTTGAGGTTTTGACAAAAATTAACAAATATAAATGTTTGAGTGTGCACCTAGCAAGAGAGAAATGTGTTTGGCTAGCGATGTTGCTGTAGGCCTACTGCACATCATGGCAGAGTTTGCAAAACAAATGCCCACCCTGTTGATACAAATAATCATGATACCATTGTGTCTGGTAGACTTGCTTTGCAAGTAACATTTAATAGAGAAARGTTTTGGGAAAAGCCTTTATGTCTACACTCAAGACGGCTATCATTAGCATCGCTAACTGGCTAGAAAAGGTGATAGACAAAAGCATGCACCACACAGACAGGGGCAAGATTGATGTAAATGAATTGGCAAATATTGTGTTATGTTTGGTTTCMTATGCCAATTGTTGCTAACCAGCTTTGGAATAAAGTCAATGTGGMTTTGATTGGATAGTACCCGGGACCTCGCAGTGTCTGATATTTTGTGAGATTTGTTTATGACAGTTTGCGATTTCACAGTTTGTTTGGCGAGGTACTCCCAGGCGGGCTGCGAGATCGACCTGTTGGACACCCCTGAGCTTGCTAGACTCCTGCTTTAGAATTATTGATGAAAGCTATTGAATGGCTGATGGACAGAACGGCACTACCATTTCTCCCTAGCATGATTTCTGTGGTCTGTCGACATATATTATACATCTCTCACACACACCCACTGCCAGATTGGTGTGTCTAGAGACACACACAGCGGGGTGATACTTTTGGGCTATTCTCCGGACCGTACCACACACATCTCTCTCTGTCTCTCTTTCTCTCTCTTATTGATTTATCTGTTTGGCATTACCAAGCAGTGTTGACTGACAGGTCCGTATGGCATAGGAAGACATCTCACCATGGTACACAAATATTCTCTCTCACACAAAACAGACACAAGCTAGGTTTCCATCCAATTGGYGACAGATTTTCATGTGAATATTCTAAAATCTGAATAAAAACAATATGCACATTTTCCCACCAGAGATGTGATTCCATCAAATCGACTTGTTGTGGATAAAAGGCTGTGTGATGACGTAGTGCACATAAAAATACCTTTTGCAGTTAAATTCCCATGTACCGAAATTAAATGTGTTTCCCATCCCACTTTCAACTCTACTGATGGTTTTCTTACAAAAAATGTTGAGTTATATAGCAAGTGCGCCCACTCGAGCCAACAGCTTGCAGATACAGTGCGGTTATAGCCTACATGATGAGATTATTATGGACAAAAGAGAGATTATTTTTATTTGTCAAACGGCAGCCAAGCATCGATGATCATATCACCAGAATAAGACCATCGATATTTATTGGAAAAAAGCATCAAGCTCATCACCACTTTCACCACCAGGTGAAGTAAATCATGACATATTTCATCTGTAGCCTAATGAACTGCATACTTTCCAGAAGACTTGTAGWGGGAGGACCACACATCATCGTGTGACTCGTTCAATATGATGTTCATTATATACAGTTGAAGTCGGAAGTTAACATACACTTAGGTTGGAGTCATTAAAAATCGTTTTTCAACCACTCCACAAATTTCTTGTTAACAAACTATAGCTTTGGCAAGTCGGTTAGGACATCTACTTTGTGCATGACACAAGTAACTTTTCCAACAATTGTTTACAGAGAGATTATTTCACTGTATCACAACTCCAGTGGGTCAGAAGTTTACATACACTAAGTTGACTGAGTCTTTAAACAGCTTGGAAAATTACAGAAAATGATGTCATGGCTTTAGAAGCTTCTGATAGGCTAATTGACATAATTTGAGTCAATCGGAGGTATACCCGTGGATGTATTTCAAGGCCAAACTTAGTGGCTCTTTGCTTGACATCATGGGAAAGTCAAAAGAAATCAGCCAAGACCTCAGAAAAAATTGTTGACCTCCACAAGTCTGGTTCATCCTTGGGAGCAATTTCCAAATGCCTGAAGGTACCACGTTCATCTGTACAGACAATAGTACGCAAGTATAAACACCATGGGACCACGCAGCAGTCATACCGCTCAGGAAGGAGATGCGTTCTGTCTCCTAGAGATAAACTTACTTTGGTGCAAAAAGTGCAAATCAATCCCAGAACAACAGCAAAGGACCTTGTGAAGATGCTGGAGGAAACGGGTATAAAAGTATCTATATCCACAGTAGAACGAGCCYTATATCGGCATAACCTGAAAGGCCGCTCAGCAAGGAAGAAGCCACTGCTCCAAAAATCGCCATAAAAAAGCCAGACTAAAAATTGCAACTGCACATGGGGACAAAGATCGTACTTTTTGGAGAAATATCCTCTGGTCTGATGAAACAAAAATAAAACTGTTTGGCCATAATGACCATCATTATGTTTGGAGGATTGCAAGCCACAGAACACCATCCCAACCGTGAAGCACGGGGGTGGCAGTATCATGTTGTGGGGGTGCTTTGCTGCAGGAGGGACTGGTGCACTTCAAAATAAATGGCATCATGAGGTAGGAAAATTATGTGGATATATTGAAGCAACATCTCAAGACATCTGTCAGGAAGTTAAATCTTGGTCGCAAATGGGTCTTCCAAATGGAYAATGACCCCAAGCATACTTCCAAAGTTGTGGCAAAATGGCTTAAGGACGACAAAGTAGAGGTATTGGAGTGGCCATCACAAAGCCCTGACCTCAATCCCATAGAAAATGTGTGGGCAGAACTGAAAATTTGTGTGTGRGCAAAGAGGCCTACAAACCTGCCTCAGTTACACCAGCTCTGTCAGGAAGAATGGGCCAAAATTCATCCAACTTATTGTGGGAACTTGTGGAAGGCTACCCGGAACGTTTGACCAAAGTTAAACAATTTAAAGGCAATGCTACCAAATACTAATGGAGTGTATGTAAACTTCTGACCCACTGGGAATGTGATGAAAGAAATAAAAGCTGAAATAAATTATTATCTCTGCTATTTTTCTGACATTTCACACTCCTAAAATAAAGTGGTGATCTTAACTGATCTAAGACAGGGGATTTTTACTAGGATTATATGTCAGGAATTGTGAAAAACTGAGTTTAAATGTATTTGGCTAAGGTGTATGTAAACTTCTGACTTCCAACAGTCCATATTTTGGCATAAAAGTGTGTCAACAGACATTTCTCACATAATTTATTTTACCAACCCAAAAGAATCCCATTTTGTCTAGTGTATTTTGTTTTGTCGACATTTGGAAAGTTTTCATCATTCCTGTCATGAAATGTTTTATCTGACTTTTACTTTACTTGCATAAAAAGGTTGGATGGAAACCTGGTCTACACACACACACACGCACACGCACGCGCAAAAACACACACACACACACACACACACACACACACACACACACACACACACACACACACACACACACACACACACACACACACACACACACACACACACACACCACACACACAACCACACACACACACACACACACCCACACACACAGGCAGCCATCTTGTTTTGCTGTAGGGGACAGATGGATCAATGTCCCTGGGGACTCTCCAGAATTGTGTGTATGCTTTTTTTTCCATGTGTGCATGTGTAGTATGTATTATTGGGTACTGTAAAACAGAGAGTGACACAGTCATAAACCTACAGCCATAGCCCCCATGCATGGAAGCTGCCATAGTCTCTATCAGAAACCATTTAACACACTCTCCATTTCTAGAGGCATCCAAACATTAACCACTGTTCTGAAAAGGAGATAAACACAACCCTCAAACTCCTCAAATCCTCAAACTGAACTAAGCCCTTATAACTCAAAACACACTAAAACCTCACAGAGGAAAGGAGGAGCAACAGACAGACACACAAACTTGCACACTCACTCACATACAGTACAGTCCKAATTAGTGCCCCAACATCTTTCCTCAGAGGTGGAACAGGACTACAAGATGAACTGTGTTTTATTCAGGAGAGTTGTGCGAGAGTTGTAATTGTGTTTATGCTTGAGCAAAGATTCCTCGTGTGACTGTATGTGCACACTTTAAAAAAAAAGTGATCTTAATCCTTTGTGGTCGAATTATGGGTGCTAAATATTTAAATGATAGTATCTAAAGTAGCCTAAATGTAATGAAGTGATGTTCAATAATGTTGTCTTAATCAGTCCATTACCGAACCAAAACTATCTAGTAGATACTATATGGTAAACCTATGTTACTCAGTGTTCAGGAGTTCACTGTGAGTTTAGTGGTGCATGCCCCTTGGTCTGAAAGAGGTACATAAGGGAGTTTAGTGGTGCCTGTCACTTGGTCTGAAAGAGGTACATCAGGGAGTTTAGTGGTACCTGTCACTTGGTCTGAAAGAGGTACATCTGGGAGTTTAGTGGTACCTGTCACTTGGTCTGAAAGAGGTACATCAGGGAGTTTAGTGGTGCCTGTCACTTGGTCTGAAAGAGGTACATCAGGGAGTTTAGTGGTACCTGTCACTTGGTCTGAAAGAGGTACATCAGGGAGTTTAGTGGAAGGACATATTCTAGAGGAAATACTTGAAACTTTCTAGTGAATGATTGTTCTTTCAACCCATTTCCCTGTTTAAGCAGAAAACTCCACTCTGTATTTCTTTCCCCAATCTGCTTTTTTTCTTTCATTCTATTTTTTACGCTCTGGGAGGAATTGAACATTTCTGAGGTCATGTAAGCCTGTAGTCAAACCATGTGCTGCTGTTTCAATGGAAGGACCCATGTGAGTTTGAATAGAGTTGAGTGGAACATTCTTTAAAAAAACATGTACAGTACATGTGAGAGATTAGCAAAGAGAAACTATGATTGTTAGTCATTCTTTTTCTGCATAAGACAATGTGCAATTAAAGGCTGCCAAGCAAGTGACTGGACATTTTATAAAGGATAAAACAGTCCTTCAGTGTATCTCAGTCATAACCTGTGGGAGCCATTTTGAATAGATGTGCACTGTACCTTTGCATTTTGTAAATTTTAAGACAGGACTATGCTACATATTCTGTTCAGTTCAGCAGAAGTTCAAACAATAGTTAAGGGCAGTTCCTGAATGTCCATAAGGAGCTGTTGGCACACATGGACACACACATGGTGAGCAGGAACAATGAGCAGGTGGAAGAGGAGGGATGTTATACAGTATATAACATGTCATGTTTGATTATGTGAACTCTTCAGTGGATTTTTGGCATGGGGATGAATGAGAGGCTGGGGGGAACCAGGACTCTGGCTCTGAGCAGTCCCAGGTCYGGCCTTTCCAGACTAGGGCTAGGAGGGCTGGTTCTCCCAAGTTCCCTCCTGACCCCCAGAGCCCGGGGCTTAGCGAGCACCCCATGGTCCAGAGACGGGCTCACCGCCTGGGGACCAGAGTTGAAGCAGGGCAAGCCCCTGGAGGGAGGCGGCAGCTGCTTGGTCCTGTGGTTGGCCAGCAGCGCTGAAGACCCCGATCGAAGAAGAGAGCCATTAGTGCCCCCATGAGGCAGAGCCGGGATGGACACACGCTTGTGGAGGCGTGGCGGCTGCAGGATGCGAGGGCAGCCAGGGCCCTGTGGCCCCAATGGAGAGGCTTGCTGCCCTCCCTCTGGCCTGGACAGAGCTCCTGGTGTTGGTCTGCTGGCTGCAGCAAGCCCCTGGGTGGGACTGGGGCTGGTTCCAGGACCCTCTCTGACATGGTTGTTGAGCTGGGTGCTAAGCAGCACACTCAATTCATCTGGGTAAGGCACTGGTGGAGTGTCCACACCCATGGCCGGGCTTCCAGTGGGTGTGTCAGAGTCTGTGCAGTGGGATCCATCTCCCCTGGTCCTCCYCCCTCTCTGGGGGTCACTGTGGCCCTCGGTGTGGGCTGTTTTTACTAGTCTTTCTTGGGTGAGGTGCTCGTGGTGGCTGGGGCTGGAAGGCTGTATTTGTGGCTATGGATGAAAAACAAAAATAAACACATTACTATCAATTCACTGAGAATGTTGAGATATAAATATATTGTGTRCATCACATATGAACTTATATCAGATAGAATGGAATATACATTTTTGCTCTATTCAATCTATTTATGCAGTTCCTGATACAGCCCTGCCTTTAGTTGAAGGCAGCTAATCCTGTGCGCTTTCGTTTTCACGTTTGTTATTTTGTTTGAGTGTTTTTGAAATAAAATAATCATGAACACTTTCCACGCTGCGCTTTGGTCCACTTTTCCTTCGACAAACGAGAGCCGTAACATCTGTATTCAAATATATTTTTTAAAGTAGTTATTTTCTGAGATCTGTATTCAAATAGTTTTCAAAAGTAGTAATTTTTTGGGATCTTAATGAAAATAGTCACCTCCAAAGTAATTATTTGTTCCCCCCATAAAATAGTTACTTTCCATAAAGCATATTTAAAAACTATAGTTATCGCAGGTCTGGCAGGAACACTAGGTAGACTCCAAAATCAACCCACGGCATGCAGATGCACATCAACACTGGCATGCTTTCATCGTGCCATGTCATGCCATGCCAGCGTGCAGGGCCCAGTGTGATGGGTAGAGGTTAGAGAGATCGGAAACGCTTACTGTACCACGCTTTGGCAGTGATGTAATGCACTAGGTGCTTCACTCCTTGCCAAAGGCATTGTGGCAGAGGGAAAAAAACATTGACAGAGCAGGAGAGAGAGAGAGATGGTATGGAGTAATTTCAGTACCAACAAAAGTATGGAGTAATTTCAGTACCAACAAAAATTGTAATTGAATTCCATCATTTTGAATTTGTATTAGGATATTGCATTTGAAAGTAATATTTTTGTATTTGTAATGCACAATTGAATCATTGAATTCATAAATGTAACTTGTCTTTCATGATTTGAAACTGAATTAATATTGCATTCAGTTAAAAAATGATATTTCAATTTAATTGAATGTTCAATTCAATAATTATATATTCAGTTTCAATATGGTAGATATCATATAAACAGCGAGTAGCAGCAGTGTAAAAACAAAGGAGTGGGGGGGTCAATGCAAATAGTCCGGGTGGCAATTAATTGTTCAGCAGTCTTATGGCTTGGGGGTAGAAGTTGTTAAGGAGCCTTTTGGACCTAAACTTGGCACTCCAGTACCGCTTGCCATGCAGTAGCATAGAGAACAGTCTATGACTTGGGTGACTGGAGTCTTTGATAATATTTGCATTAATTGTCAAGTTTACAAACTATTGTGGCGCCCTCTGTGATGTGGCCGGGGGAAAGCCACTGTTTAGACTGTCAGTCAAGCCCCACAACCAGCATTGTAGGCTGCAGGGCTACGCCGAGACTTGAGGCCACTGCCTCGTTAGACTGCACATTTTAAGGGGCTGCTTTAGTACAGCACAGGGGAGCCCTTGGTGGACGCGGAGGCTGAGCCCTACAGACATTTGTTTGAAGTCCTGGTCATTGGGTTCTCCGCAAGAAGAAGTGACCGGACTACAAGTGAAGTTGGTAAGCTGGGTAGCAGCCCAGCTTGTTTTATTTTAAGTTAAGGCTAACTCTAGGTTCAGTTAAGTAAAGTGGGAGAGTGTTTTGTTTTCAGTAATTGTTTGAGAACCAGCTTTGTGAACCTTTATTTTGAATAAATATGCCAGCCTACCCTGGTTTATGCTGTGCACTTGTGTGTTGGAATTCTGTCTGTTCCTCCTCAATGCCTTTCTATCAGCCGCGCCTAGCGAGTCATTATACTATCATTTCAGGTTTATCAACATTTCATATATTCAACTTTTCAGATGCATTCAGATTCAGTTTTCAAATTCAGTTCTTTAAATTCAGATTCAAAACCTGAGACAACATCCTGGTACTTTGCCAGACAGGAATGGTAGAGAACAGATAGAATGAAATGTGTTCTGTGGAAAACAGAAGCTTCTGGTGGTTTCTGAAGCCAATGTGGCATGTTGAATTGACATTTTTTGGGGGACTCTAGCATTTAAAAAAATGTGGCTATAAGCAATTATGAAAAAGAGCTAAGACTCTTCTCGAACTCAGAACCTCTGCCTCGCAAACACACATGACCACCCTCCTTGTCAACGTACTAACCGTTTGAGCTATCTAAAAATATCAAGCTAGCTGCGGAGTGAGTTTACGGTACGCTCTTCAATTTATGAAATCAATGATTCAATTTGTACATTACGAATCCAAAAATATTAAATTAATATTCAATATCCTAATACAAATGCAAAATTATGCAATTCAAATAAAATTGGCACTGAAATCACTCTATAGATGGGATGAGAAAGAGATAGGAGATGAGACACAGTAGCAGAAAGCAGACTGACAGAGGAAGAGAGACACACACACATTTACATGTATGCACAGTACAGACATGCATGCACGCATCTAGGACACACGCTTCCATGCACGCAAACACGCATAAACAGACACTGTTAAAACAGGGTTAATAACAGAGTTTGGTAGAATTGGGTAGCTGAAAAGGAGCACTTGCATCAATGAGTGATGACATCTTCAATGGCTTCCACATTTTTACAGACAAGTACCTTGACCACTCCATCATACTGACTCAGTCTGCCAATCAGGCACAGAAAAGGACAGACACACTTACATCACACCTGAAATGTTCAATTGCAAACAAGCTCAATCCAGGGCATTTGGCTATCCAGTGCATCCACTGTATTCATGTCATCCTAACTCCTACCCACACTACTCCTCTCTAAAATCCAATATTGTACAAACAAGAAACCCCAACCGAGTTGTTTACACCTAGCGTTGACAACAGGAGCTCCACAACAACATTACTCCATTGAGAAACATGAGTCACTTCACTTCTCTTTTGACTCTGCCCTTTCCTTTTTGTCTCTCTCCTGAATTCCACAATGTTTTAATGACATAATACATTAGAATCTCTCTCTCTCTCTCTCTCTCTCTCTCTCTCTCTCTCTCTGCTCTCTCTCTCTCTCTCTCTTTCGTTCTCTCTCATCGCTCTCCTCTCTCTCCTCTCTCTCTCTCTCTCTCTCTCTCTCCTCTCTCTCTTCTCTCTCTCTCTCTCTCTCTCTCTCTCTCTCTCTCTCTCTCTCTTCTCCTCTCTTCTCTCTCTCTCTCTCCTCTCTCTCTCGTCTCTCTCTCTCTCTCTCTCTCTCTCTCTTCTAGTTGAATTAGGACCTTGAAGTGTCAATGCACCCCCTTGATTGACAGCGGGGTTGCCACATTATTATTGTCAAATCTAATTAAACACAGCCAATAGACTGCCATGGTTGTGGAAATGCACCCCCATTTCTTACTGTTATGCTTTGGATGATGCCCAACCAGCGCCCCGTAGAGAAACATCAAAAGAATGTAGTTTCTCTCTATATTTATCATTATTTTTTTCTCCACTTTCTCTGTCACCCTCTGTTCATCATCAGCAGAACACAACATATTCAAAATAGTGGGGTTTGGTAGGACAGAATGGCAATATTTGCAGGATGATTGCTAGTCTGCTTCATTTAAAATGAAAATGTCTCAGGAACTTGCTAAAGTAAATGATAAATAACCAACTGTTCACTATTACCATGTACTAATTGTACTGTAGATAAAAGACGAGGTCTTGATTCGGGTGTCATAAACTCTTCCAAGTAATTAGCTAGGCTTGTTACTTTACGCTGAGATGTGTCAGATAACGATCCAAGTCAATTTACAAAAACTACCCACTGCTTTTGCTTACTCAACCATGCTACCTACTGATTTCCCTACACACACTTTTTTCAGGTGAATGAACTGAACACCACTCATCCCCTTCACTGATGAAAGCAATGGGTAGATCACATAGAGGAAGGGAGTAATGATGGAGAGAAGGGAGGCAGAGACAGGGAATAATGGAAGCAGACAAGGCAACAGAGGGGGGTTGGGTTAGTGACTCACTCTGTCTGCGCTGGGGCATGCTGGTGCGGGGCGAACCCTGCCCGGGGGAGAAGAAGGGGGTGGGCAGCAAACCCTGCACAGAGAAAAGACAAAGGAGGTATGACGTATAGTACCAGTCAAAGGTTTGGAAACACCTACTCATTCCAGGGTTTTTCTTTATTTTTAMWATTTTTTACATTGTAGAATAATAGTGAAGACATCAAMAMTATGAAATAACACATATGGAAACATGTAGTAACCAAAAAAGTGTTAAACAAATCAAAATATATTTTAGATTATTCAAATTAGCCACCCTTTGCCTTGACWGCTTTGTACACTCTTGGCATTCTCTCAACCAGCTTCATGAGGTAGTCACCTGGAATGCATTTCAATTAACAGTTAAAAGTTAAGGTCATTTTTGGAATTTCTTTCTTAATTAATTTGAGACAATCAGTTGTGTTGTGACGGTAGGGGTGGTATAGGCCGCAGATAGGCCTATTTATTGGAAAAACAGCTCAAATAAGCAAAGAGAAACGACAGTCCATCATCACTTTAAGACATGAAGGTCAGTCAATGTGGAACATTTTAAGAACTTTGAAAGTTTCTTCAAGTGCAGTCGCAAAAATTATCAAGCGCTATTATGAAACTGGCTCTCATGAGGTTCGMCACAGGAAAGGAAGACCCAGAGTTACCTCTGCTGCAGAGGATAATTTCATTAGAGTTACCAGCCTCAGAAATTGCAGCCCAAATAAATGCTTCACTGAGTTCAAGTAACAGAGTCATCTCATCTGTTCAAAGGAAACTGCGTGAATCAGGCCTTCATGGTTGAATTTCTGCAAAGAAACCACYACTAAAGGACACAAATCTGAAGAAGAGACTTGCWTGGGTCAAGAAACATGAGCAATGGACATTAGACCGGTGGAAATCTGTYCTTTGGTCTGATGAGTCGGAATTTGAGATTTTTGGTTCCAATTACTGTGTCTTTGTGAGACGCAGGGTAGGTGAACGGAAGATTTAAACATTTGTAGTTCCCACCGTGAAGCATGGAGGAGGAGGTGTGATGTTGTGGGGGAGCTTTGCTGGTGACACTGTTAGTGATTTATTTATAATTCAAGGCACACTTAACCAGCATGGCTACCACAGCATTCTGCAGCGATACGCCATCCCATCTGGTTTGCGCTTAGTGGGACTATCATTTGTTTTTCAACAGGACAATGACCCAACACACCTCCAGGCTGTCTAAGGGCTATTTGACCAAGAAGGAGAGTGATGGAGTGCTGCATCAGATGACCTGGCATCCACCATCACCTGACCTCAACCCAGTTGAGATGGTTTGGGATGAGTTGAACCGCAGAGTGAAGTAAAAGCAGCCAACAAGTGCTCAGCATATGTGGGAATAACTTCAAGACTGTTGGAAAAGCATTCCTCATGAAGCTGGTTGAGAGATTTCCAAGAGTGTGCAAAGTTGTCATCAAGGCAAAGGGTGGCTACTTTGAAGAATCTCAAATATAAAATATATTTTRTTTTGTTTAACACTTTTTTGGTTACTACATGATTCCATATGTGTTATTTCATAGTTTTTTTCTAGTCTTCACTATTACTCTACAATGTACAAAATAGTAAAAATAAAGAAAAACCCTTAGTAGGTGTGTTCAAACTTTGGACTGTTACTGTACATGCATAAAGATATAGGTCCTATACATGTGAGAGTATAGAGTCACCATACAGCACACATACAGTACACAAACAGCACATATAAACAGGAACACATANNNNTCAGGCAATGTTGTGAGCAAGTGTGAGTAGGAAGTATGACATCAACGAGCTTGAAAAAATACTGTTACCATGCTTACCTCTTCCTCTCTATTTCCCTGCTCTAGGATATTAATGCAAACATATTCCCTTTTTCAAAGGCATACAAATGAAAATGCCTGAGGTTCTTATGTGAACCTCCCTCCAATATTTCATTCCTTTCTTCTCCATCTCTGTCTCTCTCACTCACTCTCTTTCCCACAGTCTATTACATTTAGCACTGAAGAATCAGACCGACTGTTTGACTGTGTGTGAGGGTGAATGCCTGTCCTCAATAACCGGCTCAATCCCACCTGAACAAACCCAAACTGTGCATAAAGATAAAAGCATCCTGTGTAGAAGAAGAGTGGAGGCTCTTCGTTAACCAGAGATGACTGTCAACAGGTAATCTCCTTCTCCTGACTGTTTGGTCCTGCTCTTAAATTGGCCCCATCTCCTCAAACCGAGAGGGACGCATAGGCATAGATTGAGAGAGACTGGACTCTCTGGGATGCCCAAGCAATTTCAGAGACAACCGCAGTGAGGGAAGTGGAGGAAAAATGAGGTTTCTGATCGACTTCCTCCCTGTTTTTTCTGTACTACACAATTACAGCAGGACCCTTCTGTGCTGCCACCTGCCACGGCTTAATTTGCAGAAAGGAAGGTTTGAAATGGGAAAGAGAGACTAGCACTGACAGCGGCTGGAATTTTCATTGGGCTGTCTCAGCTCAGGGCGAGCTTTCCTGTCTTCATCTTACATTCTGGTGTGAATACGTAGCTACTTCCCAGTTCTGACAGGTCTAGGGGGAACCCTTTATGTGAGGAGTATGGAATTATCTTTCATTAGGAAGTACAAGCAAAGAACTAGCAATAATCATAATGGTGTTTTGTATGGAAAGCTTKGCTTGCCATCAAACACACAAGTAGGCTAACTCTATAAACTACTTTGAACTCTACCAGAGTTATTAGATGGATTTGACTTTCATCATGATGTCATTAGCATGCTTAACATGTCAGTGTGAAGCATTCATAAATTGTGCATATTGTTGYTGATTTTCTCATAATGAAGTGTTAGCAAAGCATAAGCCGTTATGCTAGTAAAGCGTTAGCTTCCCCTTTCATCTTACAAGCTGGTGTGAGTCCTTATTTGAGGAGCATGTTGTCATTGCTCATTACAAATTGTCAAGGCATTAGCAGCTCTGCTAGCAGTGTCCTGAAGGATGTCATAGCCGGCTTGATAAATCTTACTTTAACTCTCCTAATCATTCACTACATGAAAGACTTTCAGCTAGATTGAGGATAATAACAAGACATACAACCAAGGTCTGTACATCAATCAATTTTATTTTATATAGCCCTTCGTACATCAGCTAATATCTCGAAGTGCTGTACAGACACCCAGCCTAAAACCCCAAACAGCTAGTAATGCAGGTGTAGAAGCACACAGCCATGCAATCTCCATAGAGACTTCGGTAGTTCTCACAATTACATTTGCACCTGTCTGATATTATGAAGTTGACTTTCAAAGCAGAATTTTGGTGGTAGCTGTGGGCACGGCAGTGAGTGTGGAATCTCTGGGGGTGGGAGAGAGAGGCAGTATGGTGGACTAATGTCAGGACCTCTCTGTGAAAACCACCCATCATTCTAGATTAGAATGCTGGACACAAGTTGTTCTGTCATTGCCTCTCTCTCTCTCTCGCTCCCTCTCCCTCTACAAACCAACCTCCTGCTGACAGAATGACAAGAGTATTGTGTCTGATTACAGCTTAGATAATGATAGAARGAAAGAAAGAAAGAAAGAAAGGGGAAGGGAGAGAGACAGAGAAAAATAAAAGAGAGAAAGTTGGAGGAGGAGAGAGAGAGGTAGACAGAGGGGGGTGTAGCAGTAATTAGCCTCTTGTCTTGGTCTGATGGAACACAAGGTTTTCCATTCGATTAGTCTTCCTGCCAGCACTTGTTTGTTTTAATGAGGCCATTCGGCATTCCCCTGTTTACTAAGCCCTTTGTTCAGAGGCATCCTCTCCTTGCCTCTGTACTCTATCTATCCTGCACCTCCATGCACGCACAAACACACTGTCTCTCTCTATGTCACTCTAATCATTGCATTGAGTTAACAGTAGGGTTGGGCGATTTTACGATTGCATCATCTATCGACGATGTTTGACAGCCATCGTCGATATTTGACTAGTCATTGTCGATGGTGACGACATCATGATGTCAGATTTTGCATATTTGAACTTGACTGCACCGCCGGAGTCTGGCAGCGCACAACAGCACAGCACAGTGAGGTCAGGACAGAGTGGAGACCAKTCAAGTTCTTCCACACCGATCTAGACAAACCATTTCTGTGTGGACCTTGTTTGTGCACGGGGGCATTGTCATGCTGAAACAGGAAAGGGCCTTTCCCAAACTGTTGCCACAAAGTTGGAAGCACAGMATCATCTAGAATGTCATTGCATGCTGTAGCGTTAAGATTTCCCTTCACTGGAACTAAGGGGCCTAGCCCAAACCATAAAAAACAGCCCCAGACCATTATTCCTCCTCCACCAAACTTTACAGTTGGCACTATGCATTGGGGCAGGTAGCATTCTCCTGGCATCCGCCAATCCCAGGTTCGTCTGTCAGACTGCCTGATGGTATAGCGTGAGAACGAACGCGTTTCCACTGATCCAGAGTCTAATGGTGGTGAGCTTTACACCACTCCAGCCAACGCTTGGCATGGCGATCTTAGGCTTGTGGGCGGCTGCYTGGTCATGGARACCCATTTCATGAAGCTCCCGACGAACAGCTTTTGTGCTCACGTTGCTTCCAGAGGCAGTTTGGAACTCTGTAGTGAGTGTYGCAACCAAGGACAGAAGATTTTTAAACGCACTTCACACTCGGCGGTCCCGTTCTGTGAGCTTGTGTGGGCTTACCACTTCGCAGCTGAGCCGTTGTTG
>NC_036858.1:41976759-42022849 GCF_002910315.2 Salvelinus sp. IW2-2015
TGCCACATTGAAAGTCACTGAACTCTTCAGTAAGGCCATTCTACTGCCAATGTTTGTCTATGGAGATTGCATGGCTGTGTGCTCAATTTTATACACATGAAAGCCGAATCCACTATTTTGAAGGGTTCTCCACATACGTTTGTATATATAGTGTACCTGACTACCTGACAATACATGGATGTGTGCACAGCGCTCATTCAAAAGTATTCCTCATTGAGAGACCAGACAGGGAAGGGATATATAAGGCTTCCATTTTCCTACTCACATTACTCACACACTAATAACCTTTTTACACCATTGTGCCTACCCAGACCATAATAATCTGCTGGCTTTGATAGTTTATTCCCACATTGTTTATTCCATCACATTTCCAGCAGCATAACAAGACCATCTCTAGTTATGTAATTGACTGTCTGCTCCTCTGACCTCGGTCCCAATAATCTGTCATGACATTTCTCATGTAGCCTTTACAGTATGCAGCCGTTCCAATTATATTTACTTTAATCCAGTCTTTTCATTACACACCCTCCAATTTAATGTCTGAAGATCACTGCAGCCAGATGCTCCTCCCCTACTTCCTCAAAGAAGATCCAAGTGGGCTGTATGTCACAGACAGGGTATGTATTTCCCAGTATGGCAAATAAATGAATGCAACGTTAGTAGTACTACTGTGTAAGGTGTGCTCAGTTGTTAACTTACTGTTTGAAGTATGACTTGATTACCCACTAGGCACACACTGGTTGAATCAACGTTGTTTCCACGTCATTTCATTGAAATTACGCTGAACCAATGTGTAATAGACGTTGAATTGCTGTCTGTGCCCAGTGGCTAACCTTAATATTTCGAATTTCTTTGTTTTAATGTTTACGTCTTACAGTGTGTGAAGTTCCCAGCACCTACCATAAGAATAGAGGGGATGAGAGCCACGTCCAACTCTTCCTGAGTGGAGAGGAGCTACTCACTGAAGAACAGGAGGACATTTCCATGGGATTGGGAGTAGCGGGCTGTGTCGCAGCCGGCTACGACCGGGAGACACATGAGGCGGCGTACAATTGGCCCAGCGTTGTCCGGGTTAGGGGAGGGTTTGTGGCGGGCCAGGCGCATGYATGCTGGCACTTCCCCGGTCAACTATAAGTGCTGTTATTGTGAAGTGGAAAAGTCTAGGAGCAACAACGGCTCAACAGCGAAGTGGTAGGCCACACAAGCTCACAGAACGGGACCGCCCGAGTGCTTAAGTGCGTAGCGCGTAAAAATGGATCAGTGGAAACGCGTTCTCTGGAGTGATGAATCACGCTTCACCATCTGGCAGTCCGACAGACGAATCTGGGATTGGTGGATGGCAGGAGAACGCTACCGACCCCAATGTATAGTGGCAACTGTAAAGCTTGGTGGAGRAGGAATAATAGTCTGGGGATGTTTTTCATGGTTCGGGCCCCTTAGTTCCAGTGAAGGGACATATTAATGCTTCAGCATACAATGACATTCTAGACGATTCTGTCCTTCCAACTTTGTGGCAACAGTTTGGGGAAGGCCCTTTCCTGTTTCAGCATGACAATGCCCCCGTGCAYAAAGAGAGGTCCATAAAGAAATGGTTTGTTGAGAACGTTGTGGAAGAACTTGACTGGCCTGCACAAAGCCCTGACCTCTACTCCATCGAACACTTATGGGATGAATTGGAACATTGACTGTGAGCCAGGCCAAATCACCCAACATCAGTGCCCAACCTCACTAATGCTCTTGTAGCCGAATGGAAGCAAGTCCCTGCAGCAATGTTCGACAGAGAACAAACAATTGCAAGATAGACTATTCGAATAGGAAGTTTAAACAAACCTGATACCTTTCTGCATTACTTGACCAAAGTGTAGGCAACATAACTTGTGCA
Source organism: Salvelinus sp. IW2-2015 (assembly GCF_002910315.2). Taxonomy (NCBI): domain Eukaryota; kingdom Metazoa; phylum Chordata; class Actinopteri; order Salmoniformes; family Salmonidae; genus Salvelinus; species Salvelinus sp. IW2-2015. The sequence goes on from NC_036858.1 coordinate 41,978,642, forward strand.
GTCAGAAAATCCCTCCTTACAAACAAATAGACTATAATATAGGCTTACACATTGGCTGCTGTCAAKAAAAGTTGCTGTAAACTTACTTTGCCAACGCATAAACTAATATTTATAATATTGTCAAAGGGTTTAGTCATGTCGTTGAATTGAGCAACTGGSAATCGGGCTTAAACTCCCCGCAGCAGTCTTTCCAGGGGGGGKTTGTCGGAATTTTCTCACRAACAACTTTATTTTGAATAGCTTACAAGTGGTGAATTTATATAAAAGTCCACAACAATCAGATAAAATCTGTTATTTAGCCAATACCATTCTTTATAACACTTGAATGAACATTGGCTTAGGGTAAAAACCAATAAGCCTATTAATCTTAGGCTATGCCTTTTGCMGATGTAACTGTACAAATTATAAATATACAGTCAAATGATTTATAACATTCTTTATGTCAAGGAACGCCAGCAGCATCTTCACCCCCGGAGTAGCGAACTCAGCAGGATGACAGGGGTCTGTAGTCTGTCCATCCTTTGCCCTGATAAGCTTTTAGCATATTCTGCAAGTGATTTGGGTCAGGTCTTCTGGCTCACCTCTATCATTCAGCCTGAAACCGAAGAACTGTCAAACAGGCGAAGATGTGCTTTCTTTCCCACTAGAGTCAGCCATTTTTTTTTCTTCTGATTTAGCTAAGGCTGGTTATACTATAGTTACTAAGTGAAATCCTGTCACATTCCTTTTTTGTTTTTTTACAGTCTGAAACTGTAAGGAAGTATCTTAATTAATGGAAGAAATAATGTCACAAATGCGCTTACCCAGATGATCAAGTTGAAATAACAATAGCCTACACTTGATACGGCTATAACATAATTTTTTTTAAAGGTAGGCTCATATAACTATATCGGAGTATTTTTATGGACCAAGAGAAACATAGCTCCCCCTATTTGAAAATCATTCTGCAGYCTGGACTCGGTTAAAAAGTAACTAGGTCTAACACTTTWGTTTGAACAATGATTTAATGAGATTGTTTTTGTGGCTTTTGTAACAATTTAAATAAGAAGAATGACATTATGCACCAAATCACAGTTCTGSTATAACCAATGTGTCCTTTATATTGTGTTCTTCCCAGGCACCCAGTGTCCGGCCTGGAGCGCGAAGTCACAAGCTCTGCTAGTGACTGCATACTGTAGCAACCCAGCAGTGCAAAAAACACTGATCTTGTAACGGCAGTCTATTTCTTCCTCGGACGAGGAGAGGCGAGAAGGATCGGAGGACCAATGTGCAGAGTGGTAAGTTTCCATGATTTTAATAACAYGAAAACAAGACACGATRCAAAATAACAAACGAACTAACCGTAACAGTCCCGTGTGGCACAAACACTGACACAGGAAACAAACACCCACAAACCAAACGTGAAACCCCGGCTGCCTAAGTATGATTCTCAATCAGGGACAACGATTGACAGCTGCCTCTGATTGAGAATCATACCAGGCCGAACACAAACCCCAACATAGAAAAACACACATAGACAACCCACCCCAACTCAYGCCCTGACCATACTAAATAAATACAAAACAAGGGAAATAAGGTCAGGAACGTGACAGATCTGCCCTAGAAAGCCTACAGTATGTAAATTACGATCGCCAGAATGGCCAAACCCCCAAGAAATGTACGGACATTTTGGGCTCTAAAACTATGATCAAGTTCGATCCCCGCTGTGAAATATTTAAAAGTTTGCTACAAATCTAGATATTTAATTAAACAGGGATCCATTCTGACTACTACATTTGTCGACACAAAGGACCACTTGATGACACAGACCAATCACAGACCGGCAGGCTACGAAGAGGCTCGCGCCCGGTTGGTTGGTTGACTCTCTCAGGCAGGATGGAAACGACTACTGTTCATCGACCATGATCCTTTGCTAGTTACGGAAACTTTCACCATGATCCGTAGCAACTTGTTGGTGCCATTCAGCCCTATTCAGCAATATGGCACGCTTCAAATTCAAATACTTACGGCTTCATGAGTCATCGGGAGTTTTCCATAAGATTACATGGATGATGTCAGCGCTATCACTACCCACTGGTTTTAATGTCTATGGTTCTTCCYGCCAATTGACCCCTCCGTGCGCCACAATGTTCGGAGAGGACGATGGGACGATCTGTCATTCCATACATTGCCCCAACCCTAGTTAACAGTGTATCAACTAAGCCATGGGAACTTAAGAGTTATATCTAATAACATGGGTACCCTTCATATCTTCCGAAGTTACAGTGGACTACGTTAAAGTTATCAAAGTGTGGTGTATATAAATTCTCCAATTCCATAACAGTTAAACATTTAAAAGCCCAAACAACATCCTGGTCATTGGACAGTAGTAGTGTAAKGCATTGGGTAAACCCCTATAGAGGGACTAGTAGGCAGGCCACAGGATGTCACACATTAACAGTAGTGGTGGGAACTAAGATCAGAGGARAAGATAAACCACATTTTCTACCTGTTCCAACAGCCCTTTGAACTGTGAGGGGAGAGAGGSAGGGAGAGGGAGGAGAGAAAGGACAGACGCAGAGAGGATGGGAAGTGCAATCTGCAGTACAGCATAAAACGTGCAAAACTAAACAGTGTGAAACTTGTAACTTTGATACTGTCTGAAATAAAGAGAAAAAAGAGAGAGAAACACCCTGCGGTTGTCATCTGATTTCTGTTTGTTTACACTCTCTTCATTCTTTTTTCCTCTACTCATCATAAACCACTTCACTATATTCCTCCTAACCTTTCAGAGCAATTTGGACAATGTCAAAGTTATCATTATCGACTGTGTTTCCCTACAAAGAGTTAGAAGCAAAACCCTCACACAACCGAATGTAACAGTGGATAAAAAGAAAGCAACAGGAAGAGAGGGGGTATATCAGATGGGGAAATAGAATAATTAAATGGGGAAAGACTAAGTGAGTTTGAGACAGACAGAGGATGAAAGAAAAAAGAAGAAGTCACTACACCTGTACATGGCTGAGAGCTGATGGCTTGTCTCAAGCACACAGTCAGTCTCACCATCCATCAAGTGGTTCCACCATATAGGGAAATGGTGATGGGGTGGGAGTAGGAAGGGGGGATTGGGCAATGTAGTACCAGTGATAGGTAAGAGAGTAAGTTGAATGGGAGGATAGTGTGAGGGTGGGGACTATAGGTGATGGACTGGCTTGATGACTGACTATAGCATGCAGTAGTGGACAGATTGGAGACAAACTGGATTTAGGTCTCCACTCTCCAGATATATATACTGTAGGTGTACTCACGGCTTGGCTGTGTCCTTGTCCTCTCCATGAGGTCTGTGTGGCTTTGTCGTGGTGCGTTCGTCTGTCCCCCCCGAGTGACGGTGACCTCTGGTGGCAGTGACACCTCCCGGACTGAGCAGCATGAGCAGGCTGGGGGAGGAGAGAGAGAGAGTTACCACAACTGTATCAGGAAAAGAACAATAACAAATGAATGATCTACTAGGGTGAGTTGGTATTCAAAAACTGCATGAGTGAAACTTATTTCTGAGTTTTTGGGTTCTAATGAAGATACAAAAACAGTCTCTAGTCTAGACATGACTARTAGACCCTATTAACTCTATGAGCTTGTAGGTCATCCCCAGTGGGTTTTGAAGTTTGGATTATAGCAGTGGATCAGTTGGTAATTGACAGTTTGTCGTTAAACAATGTATTCATTCCAGGAGCYCCAATGTTGAGTGAGGTGAGGTTAATATTAATATTCAATCCAATCCAAYCTCATAATCAATGAAGAGCTAAGCTACATTAAAATTCAACATACCCACATGTCTGTCTCTCTCCTCAGAGAGAGARAAAAAAACACCACCAACCACCCTTTGCTAATGACAGAACATCTACAGCTCTGCATCAACTGCTGACAAAGCAGACACACAAACTCAGAAGTCAAAACTTAAAGTATTTTGGCAGCTCACCCCACAGAGAATTCAGCATTTATTTTTCCCTTTATCTGGCTCATTATATTATTCTATCTATCTGTCTCTCTGTTATTCTCTCTCTACCCTTCCCTCTATTATTCTATCTCTCATTATCTGGCTCTTATCTGATATTCCATTACATAACTCCCTTAATCTTTCTCTCCGTGTCCTTAGTAATTCTTTATTATTGTCTATCCCTTTCAATCAGAATCCTTCCCTACTACAGTTCATCCTCTCTCCATCTTTTCTATCCATCTCTCTCTCGCTTGCTTTTTCCCATTCTCAGTTCTTAAAGTTCAGACAGAGATCTGCAAATATCCAGACACTGTTTGCGTGTGTGTTARAGGTGGCAGAAGTGTGAGGGAGAGAAGAGCGGTGCTATGTGGGCTATTCTTATTGGAATTGGGAGAGCTGGAGAGGTTGGAACATTGATGTTGCTCTGACATTTTCTATTACTGTACCTGACGTTGCTGTAAGGAGGCCCTGAAGCTCAAGGCAAAAAAACAAACAAAAAACATACTCTTGGAATTATTTTGTTTGTACGACTTTGTATCTCGTTTAAACGACTTAGTATCTCATTCCAATTTCTTAGTATCTCGTTTGAACGACTTAGTAAAAAACTTGTTATTTAGTCTAATTAGTTCTCATTTGTTATGCAGCTTCTCAGACCGTGTAATGGTTTGCTACATCCATTCATTCATTGATTCCATTAATGTGATTATTCATTAGTTCATTGATAGCCTAAAACAGGGCTGCTTTTGAATGCCAGAGCATGTAAGTGGGCGAGTGAGGAGCAGAGCGTAATTCAAGCAGATTAAAAAAAAAAAATGGTGTTTGCCTTCTCTCCCGGCTCCAATTTCGCTCTGGTATTGCTCAGCCACAAGCTCTGGGCATGCTCTCCCTAGCATTTTTCATTTCCTCTATTCRGTTGTAATTATTTTGCCTACCACCTACAGTAGCCAATATCTAGTTTATATTCTACTTTCTAACAATAGGATATGTAGTTTCTATTTTGAAGGTAATGTATTATAGATGTTTCAGGTAGGCAATACATAGACCACTGTAAAATGAATGTTTGCTTTTCTTGGAATAGAAGCACCRTAATATAAATCAATTTAATGAAGCTAAAAYATATAAATGTAAATAATAAAGGACAGTATCGGCTCCTTTTCATAAATAAAGGGGAATAAATAATGTCAAACTGCAGAGGTCAAACAATTTGTGCACACAAGCAAGCACCAACAAGCTTCACATGTGCACTGAGCATGGGAAATGCACCCTACAAATAAAACAATATGATCATTATATAGACAGGAAAACACAAATGTAAAAGCTTGATTACAAACATTTTAAATACATTGAGATGAAGCCACCCCCATGTGTGGATGTTATTTCTCAAAAATCTATTACATTTAAGTAGGGACCGACACAGAGTACAGTAGGACATTATCACAAGGCTACATAGTCTACACTTCACCACTGCTGGAGGGAATACACAGCCATCCTTGATTGTGAGCTAGAATGTAATGTGTGCGACACAAGAGGTAAACACACATTTTACATCAATAGAACCAATTTAGGGAGGTAGCTTGATATCATAAGGGAATTGCTTAGACCGCACTTACTGGTCGGACTAGATATCTTGCGCAGTCTGGCAGAGAAGTGGCCTATATGAGTACTTTAATAGTAGCCTAAACATACAGCTAAAGTATTCATCACCAATACATGAATGAACTTCAGAGATAATAGGCTGGTTCATGCTGCAAACAACATGTTTGTATTAGCCTACCAGAATACAAAAAKAGGTTTGTGATAGGCCTTTAMTTGAAAGGTTTAACTTGTTATATCATATAGTTCACAATAACAGGAACAAATACTTTAAATCACCTAAATAAAAAGATGATGACTTTGTTTAATCTTTAAAGAGTAAGCTAATTGTTTACTGAAACTTAAGGAAGCTCTCTGATTTTCAATAGCACCGATGACAACAACCTCCAAGCCATAACATAAGRCTGCTGAACAGTTAATGAAATGGCTACCCAGACTATTTGCACTGACAATTTGTCTCTATGCACAGTCACTGGACTCTACCCACACAATCACACATACTTACACTGTCACTCCAACACACACACACACACACACTTTTACAGTCTTCATTTACAGTGCACTGCTGCTACTCTGTTTATTATCTATCCTGATTGCCTAGTCACTTTTACTCCTACCTACATGTACATATTACCCCAACTACCTCATACCCCTGCACATTGACTCAGTACACTTTGTATATAGCCCTGTTATTGTTATCTATTGTGTTACTATTTTCTATTGTTATTTGAAAATGTTCATCATTTTTTCGTCATTTTTAACTATGCATTGTTGGGAAAGGGCTCGTAAGTAAGAATTTCACGGTCAAGTCTACACCTGTTGTATTCCACACGTGACAAATAAAATTTGATTTGAACCTATAATTTGATGGTTGGAATGAATCCTCGAGAAGCAGTGCTTGAGAGGGAGAACCGTGCGTAATGGATGGATTTGGCGGATGGGTTGCAAAAGAAATCCTTGCATTGCAGGGATCAACTTGCTGTGGCAGTTTTATAGCCTCATACAGCAGTAGCAATAATACAAATAATAATAATAAAAAACGATGAAACAATTATTACCTTACTATTTTGTGCAGKCTGACGCAGACTGATAAGGCTATTTCAAACATTCCAAGCTACCAGGAGTCAAAAGCCACCTACTGGGCAAAAAAATGGCTGAGGTGTGCATGGATGATATGTACAATAACGTTGTGTGGAGTTGTTTTTATTAGYGGGAAATAGTTTAACTAATGTCTAATCGGTCAACATAACATACATAGGCATTTCATCATTAAGTCCTTTAGGAAATAATATCTGGAAGGTGAAAATACCAAAACATTCTCTTTTACTCAGAGTATTATTAATATCACCTCCCCTGTCTGATATCTTAAATTTCTCTATGCCACAATCTAAAGGTAGAAATGTCATGCTTCCGGTCATTGAAATGTACTGCGACTGGATAGTCCCTGTCGTTTCTCCTGATTTAACTTTTATGTTCACAAATTCTCTGTTTGAGAGAGTGGGAGGTTTTACCGACATGGACATTTACATGGACATTTAATCATGTAAATAACATGGGTGGTGGAACACGTAATAATGTCATTTATTTGGAACCGTTGTCCTGTGTGTGGGTGGCATAAATATTCACACTTCATCATATTGTTGCACTGTGCACATCCTCTGCATTTATAGCTACCATTAGGTAGAGGGCGTAAAAGAGCCTGGCTGATTTACTTTTGTGGCTGGCAGTTGGCATGAACCAATTTATCGCGTAAATTGCGACCTCTCCTATACACAATAAGTGGTGGATTTCACCCTCCAGACATTATTTCCTAAAGGACTTAATGATGAAATGCCTATGTATGTTATGATGTGAATTTGAACATGAATTATGTGCCTAATTAAGATTACTCTGATGTTTTTGTACGATGTACCCATTGACTAATGAAAACTTGSTATGTCCTCATTGTGGTTTTATAGACGTGTTTAATACATMTTATTTATACACTTTTGTAGTATTTATGAAATGCATATTGTTATATTTGGTAGCACWKATTTGTTTTTCCTTTGCCTCCAACCCCTTTCGATGCATGAAACGGATRTGGGTRCGGCTATATCTACATRAGGGTGCAWTYWTTWTTTTTTTAMMMMAAAAGCTCTGACGAAGGCCGTGAGGCCAATAACTAAGCTTATTAAATATCAGTGATACTATCAAGAGCAGTGTGGGGTTTCCWTTTTCCTTCATCGTGTTCAGTATATATTCAATTCTCCTTTCACTTGCTTATATTATGGCTAGATTAACAATAATATTCCTTTACGTAATTAAGTTTCCACATGTGTATTTTTCAGTCTTAATAATAATAATAATAACAATAATAATAATCATATTGTCACGCCTTGTCTGTTTCACCTGTCCCTATGATTGTCTCCACCCCCTGCAGATGTTGCTTTTTTCCCCCAGTGTATTTATCCCTGTGTTTCTTGTCTCTCTGTGCCAGTTCGTCTTGTATGTTTCCAAGTCAACCAGCGGTTTTCCCTTTCTCCTGCTTTTAGCTATTCTCCTTTTTCTAGTCCTCCCGGTTTTGACCCTTGCCTGTTTCTGGACTCTGTACCCGCCTGCCTGACCATTCTGCCTGCCTTGACCACGAGCCTGTCTGCCACTCTGTACCTCCTGGACTCCGATCTGGTTTGACCTTTCGCCTGTCCACGACCATTCTCTTGCCTACTSCTTTTGGATTAATAAACATTGTAAGACTCTAACCATCTGCCTCCTGAGTCTGCATCTGGGTCTCGCCTTGTGTCATGATAAATATTTAATTTGTAGAGCGCATTTCCSATACTCAATGCACATGTGAAGCTTGGTGGCGCTTCTGTGTGCAAATCATTTGACCGTTGCCGTTTCAGATGATTTATTCCCTTTCCTTTATGAAAATAAACTGATTCTGGCCTTTATTTTTTAAGATTTATTTATGAAATTTTAGCTTCATTAAATATATTATTATATTATGGTGTTTCTACATTTTACAGCAGCCTATGTATTGCCTACTTGAAACATGCGTTAATACATTTGAAGTCCTTCAAAATAGAAACGACATATCCTAATGTTAGAAAGTAGAATATAAACTAGATATWGGCTACTGTGGGCGGGGTAGGGTAAATAATTACAACCGAATAGGCCTAATTAAAAGKGACAGTGAAAAAGGAAACAAAAAATGCTAGGAAAAGCATACCCAGAGCTTGTGGCTGAGCAATACCAGAGCAAAATAGATGCGGGAGAGAAGGCCTTCACCATTTTCCAAATCTTCTCGAATTACGCTCTCCCCCCTCCACACTCGCCCACTTACATGCTCTGACATTACAAAGCAGCCCTGCTTTAGGCTATCAAAGAACTGTYAATGAATAATAMTATCAATGGGTGGAATCAGCRAATGAATGGCTGCAGCAACCTTTACACTGACTGACAAGCTGCATAAGAAATGAGGCCTAATTAGACAAAATAAGTTTTTYTTTACTAAGTCATTCAAACGAGAAAACTATGTCATTTGAATGAGATACTAAGTTGTTCAAATGAGTCTACATTTTTATTGTATTTGTTTTGCATTGGGCTTCAGGGCTTCCATACATTTGGTATTACTGTACATGGGGAATTTGAATAATGTCAGTGGACAGTTGTTTTTTTTGCCTAACGAGACCACTAGCCCCTGAACACTAATGAACGTTACAACACTGATGGATCCAGGTAAAAGCTAACAGAACTGAGKTTACCATTCCCACATATGTAGCTGTCTGACTATGGTATGAGTAAAACCACAACTCCYACATAACCCAATGTTGCACTAAGCAGCTGTAGTGCACTGGCAGAGAATGACTRCCGTTCTCTCGCTGACCCCTCCTGGAGACTCACCCCCTGTTGCTGTAGCTGCTGTTGCTGTAGTGTCAGCTGAGCGATTGTCCTCTCCTTATTCCTCAGCTCCTCCCTGAGCTTCCACACCTCCTTCATTAGCTCCTCCAACTGAAACACACACAGAGGTTCATTTCTAGTCTAACAATGCTACTTGTTTTGGCTCAAAGTCCGAAATAGTGTTTTTCCAGGTGGTGTCTTACCTGTAGGGTCATGCTGTTATCCTCTTCACTGCCCCCAACAACCTCTGGGCCACCGTCCTCCATCTCAAACACAGAAAAAACACATAACATAAGATTCAGTATTCTGAACTGTACTATGCTGGGCAGAAAGGAGGACTAGCTGTAGGTATATTGTATTTTATATGTTATTATAATGATACTACTAATTGCTACATAGTTGGGAGCTTCTTCTGTAGATTATTCTGTAGAATGGCTGATAAGGGCCTTGAAGCAGTTTGGAAGACATAAAAATAACTTTTCTCAAGCAAAGGGACATGTTCACTGTGTATCCCCAAAAAACTGTAATTTTCTGCTTTTGGACACTSTAGCTTGCCTATAGTCAGCTAGGTACACCGATACAGCCTGTTGCTTATAGCTCAGATCAATTATGACTAAAGTAGAGACGCATTTTACAGCTGCTTCCCAGAGCACAACATCACARCTCCAAAGAAACAATTAAGAAGAGAACAACTCATGGGCGGGCCAACAMATTGTTTGGTGCTCAAGGCCAAACTACCCTGTTAATTAAAGAAAACAAACAGACTTTCTCAATTAGATGACTATTACCAGCAGCAACAGCACTTCTTTTACAGTCAGAGGTCAAATATCAAATGAACATGAATCAAACATGGGTACAGATAACTCACATTTATCACTTTGGTCCTTATCAAAGATGTACCTTTTTGGAGATAACGAACAGAATCTCAGCTCTGACAAGCAAATACAATTACCATCACAGAAAGTGAACTGTGTGTCGATATGTGTTTGTCATGTCATGTCAGAGATAATCTTGGGGCACAGTTGACTTGTTTTGGAGGAATGTAATCTGTTGAGGGCTGTGAGGCCAAAGCCAATATCAACCAGCCTGACACTAAGGTAGATATTGGGGTCCTACAGGGCCAGACATGAGACGCTGTACAGTCCGAGGCTGTACACTACTGATTAACTGTCTCACACGTCACATCACACACTGTGTGTGTGTGTGTGTGTGTGTGTGTGTGTGTGTGTGTGTGTGTGTGTGTGTGTGTGTGTGTGTGTGTGTGTGTGTGTGTGTATCTCTCTGTTAAATGGAATGTTTCATCTGATACCGACAGATCTATTAAGTGATTAGGTACCACAGGTAACCCACAAGGGAGGAGCAGGGTCGTAATAAGAGGTAAGAAGAGATGAGTGACACATAGAATAAAACCATGTGCCACAGTCACTCACTCGCAAGCCATGGACATGAGACATGTGACATTCTCAGTAAAGCACAGTAAAGCCAGCAGCTATTTTCTATGATTACATGATATCAAACCAGTTCTCTTCTCCAGAAATCTCTCCATCTAAGGAAATGTGGGAGAGATTCATTGTGTATCTCTACTACATCCTCACAAGTAGGCAAAGAGGGTCACTGTGGCAGCAATACAGATTTCTACTGCCTTTCAACTTCAGAAGCCTTCTCTCACCTGGATGTGTGATAAACTCCTATAAAGCTACTGCTTGATAAAACATCAGCAGTCTAGCGTCTAGCGAAATGTAAACTCAAACCTTGACATAATAGTTATTCTACTAAAGTTACATTTTATTGGACGCTAAATCTATTTAATTGTAAAAGGAGCTGACAACAGTAACAAGATATGATTTCCACTTGCATAGTCATAGCTCAACTCAACAGTGTGATTAGATTGGAATTACATTGAGTTCCCGAGGACTACATTCGAGCCTTTGAGGGAGTGTGTGTTACCTGTAATAAACTCTTGAGTGTAAGCAGCTGGTTTTTCACTGAGCTGCAGTCCTGGGCCATATGTTTGAGTGTGAGCTCGTCCAGCGCCCCTGTGTGTCCATTGTGTCTCCCTACAGGAGGAAAAGGCCGGGGGCCTACCCTGAACCCCACAGGGCCAGCATAACCATCATACTGCTGGAACACTGGACCCCTGGGAGTGGGAGTGGGGGGGAGGAGAGAGAGACAGTCAGATAATTATAATTGCCACATTGACTAGGTGTAAATGGGCAAATTAAGTCATTTACAAAATGCACTCTGGTATTTTGTAAATCATTTCACCCTGGAGCTCTATATTCACGATTATCAAGTGGGTGGTTCGAGCCCTGAATGCTGATTGGCTGACAGCAGGGGTATATCAGACCATATACCACAGGTATGACAAAACATTTATTTTTACTGCTCTAATTACATTGGTAACCAGTTTATAATAGCAATAAAGCACCTCAGGGGTTAGAGGTATATGGCCAACATACCACAGCTAAGGACTGTATCCAAGCACTCCGCGTTGCGTCATACTTAAGAACAGCCCTTTTCCATGGTATATTGGCCATATACCACAACCCCTCGTGCCTTATTGCTTAAATATAGCASACCTAGTATACTATGTTAYGTTTGGTATTTTTACAATTTTMATGCTGTAGGATAGCTACTGATTCTCACCTGTTGTCATTGTGGAAGTGATCCGGTCCATTCCAGTGATGCTGCCTTCTCCTCCAGTGACCTTGTCGTCCCCCCCTCTCTGAGCGTTCAAAATGGGACATCCCGTTAGCGTCTTCACAGAGAGAAAGAGAGGTCACGGTCATCCAAGAGTTAGCTTAGAATCTAAGAAGTTTGTGTGTGTGTGTGTGTGTGTGTGTGTGTGTGTCTGGGGGCAGTGGTTCTATATGTTGCATGTAAACAGACTCCTGTATACACACAAACAAATATTGCCCCCTGAGAACATAGCTTATCTTTATCCCTACATTGTTGGAAAAGGACCCATAAGAAACATTTCACTGTTAGTCTACACCTGGGTTCGATACTGTGACCAAAACAGTTGCATTTGACTTTGACTTGAAACAGTTGCATCCATTTGACTTGGCAGTGAAACACAAATTTTGATTTGGTCAAAAAAAWATATACAGTATATATATTTTTTTACCTGGTCACGTTGCTTTTTTGTTCCCAATTAGCTTTTTTTTTAACATCCAATATAATTATTCTGTGATTTAATTTATGATAACATTTTATGAGATATGTAGGCGCTTTCATTTCCTGACATTTCAATTGAAGGGTATTGCGCTTCATTCTGTAGCTAGAGGACTCCTGATATCTCCAGGAGTGATAAGTATCATTTGTTTGTCTTTATCTGTTGTGGTCTAGTACCGTCTTTTTGCTAGCTAGGGCCATCTACTTTAAGTGCTGCCTGTCTTCCTACTTGGTCATTTGCAGATAGTTGTTGACACATCAACCAGGATCAAGGAGCAGGGCAATTTGTTACTTGTTTTGGTAATCACTGTATTGGAGGGGGAATGGTTTAATCTATTTTCTGAGTGTATATAACCAGCTTCTCAGGCTCCATGCTTCATTCTATTGCTAGAGGACTCCTGATATCTCCAGTAATCAGTGGCTGTATTGGAGGGGGAGTGGATTCACCTCTTTTAGGCAATCAGCAATTAGTACAGGGAGGTGTGCTCTCCACCTCTGCTAGGCAATTAGCAATTAGTGTTTGTTAGGAGCGCCTGTCAGGAACTATACATGGAAAGTGGCGTCTGTTCTTGCAGCGACATGGTCATTTGTGCTCGTCTCTTCTGTTTGTTTAAAGTTGTGATCTACCTTAACCAACAAAGTTTTTAGTTGTATTAAATTGGATAATTAATAATGAGGTAAATAGCAGTATGTTTTTTTGTGAAACACACCAAACAAGCTGCACAACCACCATTAATACAATCAACGTGTTCCYAAGGAAAGGCTTCTAAACCAAGGAAGCGTGGCAATAGAGGAGGAATTTCGAATCGGATTAAAAAACAGCCCTTCAGAACACCTCTATTATGCACGGCAATGTACAAAGCATAAGGAATAAGACTGATGAGCTACGTACGGGCTTGTACCCAATACCTCTCAGAGTACTGACAATCCTGCTTGATCTGTYTATCTGAGACCTGGCTTACGGAAAAGGATCCCGACTCCATTGTGGAGCTTTATGGCTCAACAATTATTAGAATGGACCGAAACATCAACTCTGGTAAGAGATGGTGGTGGAGTTTGTGCAATCATCAATGAGAAATATTGCAATCCTGCCCATATTACAACTAAGCACAAGGTCTGTAATAAAGACATTGAACTCCTTGCTCTTAACCTACRGCCATACTACCTGCCATGGGAAATAAATCAGGTCCGATTATTTATTGTTTACGTAGCCCACGCTGACTCCCAAATAGCTGCAGACTTGATTCACGACCTTGTATCCCAGGCTGAGACAGTCACCTGAAGCAGTAAAGCTGATCCTGGGAGACTTTAACATGTGCAATCTATCTGAAGACTTACCATCATATCAGCAATATGTTACATGTCCTACCCGAAATGAAGCCCTTCTGCCTCTGTTTTGCTAACATCCCAGGTGTGTATTTTTCCAAGGCACTACTATCTTGTGGGTTCGGATCATAACATGGTTCAGCTCATCTCAGTCTACAAAGCACGTCTGCAATGAGAAAAGGCTAAAAAGGTGGAGATTAAAAGCTGGACTGAAGCTCTCCATGACTGTTTTGAGTCCACTGATTGGGCAKCTCTGATGGACAGCRCCGATGACCTGGAAGAGGCAGYGGATACCGTCTCTGAGTACATCTGTTTCGGTGAGGATCTCATTATTCCCAAAAAGGAAGGCAATATCTCCCCCAATAATAAACTGTGGGTAACTCAGGAATTAAAAGAACTCCTCAACCAGAAAAAAAWKTGTTTTAAATCAGGTGGCAGTAAAGAGGAAAGGAAAAATATTCAGARGCAACTTAAAAGCATTTAAGGAGTGCAAAGCAGTGTACAAACACCAATTATAAAACCTTTTCAAGGACAGTAAGAAAGCCTGGCAAGGGCTACAAACCATCATAGGCTACAAACCAAAGAGACATTGGATGACTGTCAAATGACCTTGCTTTTGCAAAGTATTTTAACAGTTTCTATTGTAGGTTTGACTTTTTGTGATTTTACATCGCAGCAGAAAGTGGCCTTGGACAGTATAGACAGCATACCAGCTGTTGATATACAGATTTCTGTGAAAGACATCAAGCAATACCTTCAACGTGTCAACCCACAAAAATCATATGGTCCAGACGACTTTGTCAACCACTTTGAAAAAAAGGTTGACGACATCCRCTACTCATTCACTCAGCCTATTGACTCCACTGGTCTCACTCGCAGAGAACTACCCTACGCCTTGACCTCTTTCTCTCCTCTCTCTCCAGATGACATCCTGTGACTAGTGAGGTCTACCTGCCCGACAACCTGCCCACTMGACCCCCATCCCTTCTCCAGACCCTCTCTGGAGACCTTCTCACYTCCCTCAACTTATCCCTGACCACTGGCTGCATCCCCTCTGAGGTCAAAATGGCCCGAGTTGCTCCCCTCGACTCATCTGACGTCAAACTATAGACCTGTGTCTCCTCATTCTTTTCTTTTATTTATCTCTCTCAGAACGATCTTCTTGACCCTAACCAGTCAGGCTTCAAGATGGGTCACTCAACCGGAACTGCTCTTCTCTGTGTCACGGAGGCTCTCCRCACTGCCAAAGCTGACTCTCTCTCCTCTTTTCTCATCCTTCTACATCTATCCACTGCCTTCGACACCGTGAACCATCAGATCCTCCTCTCCACCCTCTCAGTGCTGGGCGTCTTAGGCTCTGCACATTCTTGTATTGCATCCTACCTGGTGACGTGGAGAGGATCTGTGTCTGCTCTACGTACTCTCATGACTAGGACAGCAGAGTCCCTGCCCATCTTCCAAAAACATCTGAAACCCTACCTTCAAACAGTATTTTAAATAATCCTCTTCCTCACCTTGACCACCCCCCCACAAAAAATACAAATACATTTTCTTTAACCATAACTTTTCACATAGACAACATTGGATTTTGGCTTGATTTTCCATACATTCCATTACAAAGGGAAACCATTTTGGTCGCTTTCTTGTTTTTAAAACATGATACAGTAACCCATCATCTCAGATGGTGAGGCTGACTAGATGCCACATGGACAGACTTTATTAGTGTGTTTGAGTTGGGAGCATGCTGTCTATTTAGTCAGGCAATGCTCACATTACTCTGACATTTTAGAATGTAAAAATAAGGTGAAAATCAATGCTTAATACCATTTGGTATAGATTATAAAAAATGCATTCTTAAAGTGGTAATGCATATGTTTTTGCAWACATTTTGGGGGGAGTTTCTTTTTCATCTATAGGCTATTACAACAATTACATGTAAAATGTAGGTCCGTAACTTCTCTAGGGTATGTGGGACGGTAGCGTCCCACCTAACCAACAGCCAGTGAAATTGCAGGGCGCCAAATTCAAAACAACAGAAATCTCATAATTAAAATTCCTCAAACATACAAGCATTATACACAATTTTAAAGATAAACCTCTCGTTAATCCAACCAAAGTGTCTGAATTTCACAAACGGATGTACGGCGAAAGCACACCTTGCGATTATGTAAGGTCAGTACATAGCCACAGAAAATACACAGCCATTTCCAGCCAAAGAGAGAAGTAACAAAAAGCAGAAATAGAGTTAAAATGAATCACTAACCTTTGAGATCTTCATCAGATGACACTAATAAGACTTCATGTTACACAATACATACATGTATGTTTTGTTCGGTAAAGTTCATATTTATATCCGAAAATCTGAGTTTAGGCGGGACGTTACTGCCTCACTTGGCCAAAAGCCAGAGAAAATGCAAAGCCCCAATTTCTAAATAATTACTATAAAAATCAAACTTTCATTAAATCATAACATGAAAGATACCAAATTAAAGCTACACGTGTTGTGAATCCAGCCAACATGTCAGAATTCAAATAGGCTTTTCGGTGAAAGCATATGATGCTATTATCTGAGCATAGCACCATAGTAAACAAAGAGAGAAAACATTTAAACCCTGCAGGTGCGACACAAAACGCAGAAATACAAATATAATTCATGCCTTTGACGAGCTTCTGTTGTTGGCACTCCAATATGTCTCAAACATCACAAATGGTCATTTTGTTCGATTAATTCCGTTGATATATATCCAAAATGTCCATTTATTTGGCGCGTTTGATCCAGAAAAACACTGGTTCCAATTTGCGCAACGTGACGACAAAAATATCGCAAAAGTTACCTGTAAACTTTGCCAAAACATTTCAAACTACTTTTGTAATACAACTTTAGGTATTTTTAAGTAAATAATCGATAAAAATGAAGACGGGATGATCTGTGGTTCAATATAGGAAAAAACAAACATGCTTTCTGGTCTTGCGCCCTATTCAAACAGTACACATGAAGTGACACTTTTTCAAGATGGCCGTACTTCTTAATTACACAAAGGAATAACCTCAACCAATTTCTAAAGACTGGTGACATCCAGTGGAAGCGGTAGGAACTGCAAGCAAGTCCCTTAGAAATCTGGATTCCCAATGAAAGATCATTKAAAACAGGGTGACCTCAAAAMAAAAGAATTCTGAATGGTTTGTCCTCGRGGTTTCGCCTGCTACATAAGTTCTGTTATACTCACAGACATGATTCAAACAGTTTTAGAAACTTCAGAGGTGTTTTCTATCCAAATCGACTAATAATATGCATATCTTATCTTCTGGGGATGAGTAGCTGGCAGTTTAATTTGGGCAGTTTAATTTGGGCAGTTTAATTGGAGCAGTTT
The DNA here is from genome assembly GCF_002910315.2 of Salvelinus sp. IW2-2015. Classification (NCBI taxonomy): domain Eukaryota; kingdom Metazoa; phylum Chordata; class Actinopteri; order Salmoniformes; family Salmonidae; genus Salvelinus; species Salvelinus sp. IW2-2015. Next base: position 41,995,958 of record NC_036858.1, read on the forward strand.
AATTCCGAATGCTGCCCCCTACCCTAGAGAAGTTAAATTACAATTTAAGTGCTTGAAAAAGCCCTTGAATTTCACGTTCAAATGTCTGTATGAACCCTGTATAGAATATTTTCTCAGACCGCAAATTAAATCTAAAATCACCTGCTATTGAAATTATGCACTCATCATTTGCTTTCCTATCAGATCTTGACCCGGGACAGAATTTCTTTCATTTGGGCCAGTAGCTTTCAGTTGGCACTGGCCCAGTGCGCCACAGGCAAATTTACCTGAAAGTTTAGTTTTGTATGGAATGCAGGCACATTATGGGACACAGGCCAGGTCATTATCAGTGTGTRTGTGTGTGTATGTACAGTTGAAGTCGGAAGTTTACATAMACTTAGGTTGACTGTGCATTTAAACAGCTTGGAAAATTCCAGAAAATTATGTCATGGCTTTAGAAGCTTCTGATAGGCTAATTGACATAATTTGAGTCAATTGGAGGTGTACCTGTGGATGTATTTCAAGGCCTACCTTCAAACTCAGTGCCTCTTTGCTTGACATCATGAGAAAAAAAAAAAAATCAGTCAAGACCTCAGAAAAAAAATGTGGACCTCCACAAGTCTGGTTCATCCTTGAAGGTACCACGTTCATCTGTCCAAACAATATAACGCAAGTAGAAACACCATGGCGGACCACGCAGCCGTCATACCTCTCAGGAAGAGAGACGAGTTCTGTCTCCTAGAGATGAACGTACTTTGGTGCGAAAAGTGCAAATCAATCCCAGAACAACAGCAAAGGACCTTGTGAAGATGCTGGAAGAAACAGGTACAAAAGTATCTATATTCACAGTAAAACGAGTCCCTATATCGACATAACCTGAAAGGGCCACTCAGCAAGGAAGAAGCCACTGCTCCAAAACCGCCATAAAAAGCCAGACTATGGTTTGCAACTGCACATGGGACAAAGATCATACTTTTGGAGAAATATCCTCTGGTCTGATGAAACAAAAAATATAACTATTTGGCCATAATGACCATCGTTATGTTTGGAGGGAAAAGGGGAGGCTTGCAAGATGAAGAACACCATCCCAACCGTGAAGCACGGGGGTGGCAGCATCATTGTGGGGGTGCTTTGCTGCAAGAGAGACTGGTGCACTTCACAAAATAGAAGGCATCATGAGAAAGGAAACATTATGTGGATATATGAGCATTATCTCAACACATCAGTCAGGAAGTTAAAGCTTGGTCGCCAATGGGTCTCCCAAATTGACAATGACCCCAAGCATACTTCCAAAATTGTGGCAAAATAGCTTAAGGACAACAAAGTCAAGGTATTGGAGTGCCATCACAAAGCCCTGAACTCAATCCCATAGAAAAATTGTGGTTAGAACTTGAAGAAGCGTGTGCGAGCAAGGAGCTACACACCTGACTCGTAACATCAGCTCTGGCAGAGGAATGGCCAAAAATTCACCCAACTTTTTGTGGGAAGCTTGTGGAAGGCTACCTGAAACGTTTGACCCACAGTTAAACAATTTAAAGGCAATGCTACCAAATACTAATGAGTGTATGGAATGTATGAAAGAAATAAAAGCTGAAATAAATCATTCTCTCTACTATTATTCTGACATTTCACATTCTTTAAATAAAGTGGTGATCCTAATGACCTAAAACGGGGAATTTTTACTAGGATTAAATGTCAGAATTGTGAAAAACTGAGTTTAAGTGTATTTGGCTAAGGTGTATGTAAACTTCCGACTTCAACTGTATGTGTGTGTGTGTGTGTGTTGTGTAATAAAATATATACACACACACACACACACACACACACACACACACACACACCCACACACATTGCCTTCGGAAAGTATTCAGACCCTTTACTTTCCACATTTTGTACGTTAAAGCCTTATTCTAAAAGGATTAAATAGTTTTTTCCCTCATCAATCTAGACACAACTGAAATATCACATTTACATAAGTACTCTCCTTGGCAGCATTGAGTCTTCTTGGGTATGACGCTACAAGCTTGCACACCTGTATTTGGGGAGTTTCCCCCATTCTTCTCTGCAGATCCTCTCAAGCTCTGTCAGGTTGGATGGGAGTGTTGCTGCATTGTTTTCAAGTCTCTCCAGAGGTTTACTTTTATTTAACCTTTATTTAACTAAGCAAGTCAGTTAAATAAGCCAAATTCTATTTACAATGACGGCCAAACCCGGACAACGCTGGGACAAGTGTGCGCCGCCCTATGGTATTTCTGGCTGTGCCTCTCAAGGACATTCAGAGACTTGTCCCGAAGCCACTCCTGTGTTGTCTTGGCTGTTTGTTAGGGTCGTTGTCCTGTTGGAAGGTGAACCTTCGCCCAAGTCTGAGGTTTTGAGTGCTCTGGAGCAGGTTTTCATCAATAATCTCTCTGTAATTTGCTTGGTTCATTGTTGCCCTGATCCTGCCTAGTCTCCCAGTCCCTGCAAATCTAAAACATCCCCACAGCATGATGCTGCCACCACCATGCTTCACCGTAGGATGGTGCCAGGTTTCCTCCAGACGTGGCGCTTGCATTCAGGCCAAAGAGTTCAATCTTGGTTCAGACTAGAGAATCTTGTTCTCATGATCTGAGACTTTATGCCTTTTGGCAAACTCCAAGTGAGCTGTCATGTGCCTTTTTACTGAGGAGTGGCTTCCGTCTGGCCACTCGACAATCAGCCTGATTGGTAGAGTGGTGCAGAGAGGTTGTCCTTCTGGAAGTTCTCCCATCTCCACAGAGGAAAACTCTAGAGCTCGGTTATGACCATCGGTTTCTTGATCACCTCCTTGACCAAGGCCCTTCTCCCCCGATTGCTCAGTTTGGCCGGGCGGGCCAGCCTCTAATATTGGTGGTTCCTAACATCTTCCATTAACGAATGATGGAGCCACTGTGTTCTCTGGGACCTTCAATGTTGCCAGACAAATTTTTTTTGGTACACTCCCAAAAGATCTGTGCCTCGACACAATCCTGTCTCGGAGCTCTACAGACAATTCCTTAGACCTCATGGCTTGGTTTTTGATCTGACATGCACTGACAAATGTGGGACCTGATATAGACAGGTGTGCCTTTCCAAATCATGTCCAATCAATTTAGTTTACCACAGGTGGACTCTAATCAAGTTCAAATCAAATTACATTTTATCTGTCACATACACATGGTTAGCAGATGTTAATGTGAATGTAGCGAAATGCTTGTGCTTCTAGTTTTGACCATGCAGTAATATCTAACAAGTAATCTAACCTAACAATTTCACAACAACTACCTTATACACACAAGTGTAAAGGAATGAAAAATAATATGTGCATAAAAATATATGAATGAGCGATGGCCAAACGGCATAGGCAAGATTCAGTAGATGGTATAGAGTACAGTATATTCATATGAGATTAGTAATGTAGGGTATGTAAACATTATATAAATAAAGTGGCATTGTTTAACTTCTCTAGGGTAGGGGGCAGCATTCGGAATTGTGGATGAAAAGCATGCCCAAATTAAACTGCCTGCTTCTTGGGCCCAGAAGATATGATATGCATATAACTGGTAGATTTGGCTAGAAAACACTTTAAAGTTTCCAAAACTGTTAAAATAGTGTCTGTGAGTATAAAAKAACTGATTTGGCAGGCGAAAATCTTAGAAAAATCCATTCGGGAAGTAGTTTTTTKKRKRKWTTTKTAKTTTTCTATTCAATGCCATTACAGTATCCATTGATTTAGAACTAAAATTGCAGTTCCYATGCCTTCCACTAGATGTCAACAGTCTTTAGAAATTGTTTCAGGCTTGTATTCTGAAAAATTWGAAAGTAAGAGCAGTCTGAATGAGTGGACCCTAAAGTGTCACAGAACTTTTTCATGCGCGCGACAGAGAGAGTGCCTTTCTTGTTTGACGACGTTATTGTATTGACGAACCTTTTATATTGACGACGTTATTGTCCGGTTGAAATATTATCGATTATTTAGGCTAAAAACAACCTGAGGATTGAATATGAACATCGTTTGACATGTTTCTATGCACTTTACGGATACAATTTGGATTTTTTTGTCTGCCTGTTTTGACTGCGTTTGAGCCTGTGGATTACTGAAGAAAACGCGCGAACAAAACTGAGGTTTTTGGATATAAAGAGACTTTATCGAACAAAAGGAACATTTATTGAGTAAATGAATGTCTGTTGAGTGCAACCATATGAAGATCATCAAAGGTAAGGAATAAATTTTATCTCTATTTCTGACTTGTGTAACTCTTCTACTTGGCTGGTTACTGTTTATAATGATTTGTCTGCTGTGCTATGTTCTCAAATAATCGTAAGGTATGCTTTCGCCGTAAAGCATTTTTTAAATCTGACTGTTGGATTCACAAGACGTTCATCTTTAAAACTATGTAAAATATGTTTTGTTTTCTGAAAATGTATAATGAGTATTTCTGTATTTGAATTTGGCGCCCAGCAGTTTCACTGTGCTGTTCGAGAGGTGCGGACGCCCTAACGCTCTCACGTACCCCCTCAAGAGAGGTTAAAGTGACTAGTGATACATTATATAAATCCAATCATATTAAAGGGCTAGAGAGTGATTCAGTATTGTTGTATGCAGCCCACTCAATGTTAGTGTATGGCCTGTTTTAACAGTCTGATGGCCTTGAGATAGAAGCTGGTTTTTTTTCAGTCTCTCGGTCCCTGCCTTTGATGCACCTGTACTGACCCGCTCTCTGGAATTGATAGCGGTATCCGTGCAACAGCAGTAGGCGCGCGGTGGTTGTTGTCCTTGATGATCTTTTTGGCCCTTCCTTGACATCGGGTGGGTGTTAGGGTGCCTGGAGGAGCGCCAGGGTAGTTTGCCTGACGCTGGGATTAGCCCGTAGGCTGTGCAGACTGCCACCACCCTGCTGGAAGCCTTACAGTTGTGGGCCGGAGCAAGTTGCCGTAGCCAGGCGTGATGATAACCAAGGGCGACGGAATGTTGCTGGCGTTGGCGCGGCATCTGTAAAAAGGGGTGAGCTGTGTTTTTGGTTGACAGACGGAGATTCTCTTGCAGCCTGCCTGAGGCTTGTAGAGGAGCTGGCCTGGCCCTTCTTCCAGCCACGCTGTCTGTGTGGGTGGACCATTTCAGTTTGTTCCGTGATGTGTATGCCGAGGAACTTTCCACCTTCTCCACTACTGTCCAGTCGATGTGGATTGGGGCTGCTCCCTCTGCTGTTTTCCTGAAGTCACGATCATCTCCTTTGTTTGTTGACATTTGAGAGTGAGGTTATTTCCTGACACCACCACTCCGAGGGCCCTCCACCTCCTCCTCTGTAGGCTGTCTCGTCGTTGTTGGTAATCAAGGCCTACCACTAAAGTGTCATCTGCAAACTATGTGATTGAGTTGGAGGCGTGCATGGCCACGCAGTCATGGGTGAACAGGGAGTACAGGAGAGGACTGAGAACGCCAACCTTGTGGGGCCCCAGTGTTGAGGATCAGCGGGGTGGAGATGTTGGTAACCTACCCTCACACCTGGGGGCGGCCCGTCAGGAAAGTCCAGGAGCCAGTTGCACACAGCGGGATCGAACGCAGGGTCTTCGAGCTTAATGACGAGTGTGGAGGGTACTATGGTGTTAAATGCTGAGCTGTAGTCAATGAACAGCATTCCTACATAGGTATTCCTCTTGTCCAGATGGGTTAGGGCAGTGTGATTGCTATTGCGTCGTCTGTGGACCTATTGGGGCGTAAGCAAATTGGAGTGGGTCTAGGGTGTCAGGTAGGTGGATGATATGGTCCTTGACTAGTCTCTCAAAGCACTCATGATGACGGAAGTGAGTGCTTCGGGGAGATAATCAATTAGCTCAGTTACCGTTGCTTTCTTGGGAACAGAAACAATGGTGGACCTCTTGAAGCATGTGAGAACAGCAGACTGGGATAAGATTCATTAATATGTCCGTAAACACAACAGCCAGCTGGTCTGCGCATGGTCTGAGGACGCGGCTGGGTTGCGAGGGTTAACACGTTTAATATTTTACTCACGTTGGCTGCAGTGAAGGAGAGCCCGCAGGTTTTGCACTGTGTTGTCACTGGCTGTTGAAGAGGTGGGACGCTAACGTCTCACGTACCCAAGAGAGGTTAAAGTGACTAGTGATACATTTATTAAATCCAATTTCATTATTAAAGTGGCTAGAGATGATTCAGTATGTTGGTAGCAGCCACTCAATGTTAGTGAAAAAAATAACCTTGTGTCAGTGGCACTGTGTTGTCCTCAAAGCGAGCAAAGATGTTTGTTTAGTTTGTCTGGGAGCAAGACATCGTGGTCCGCGACGGGGCTGGTTTTCCTTTTGTAGTCCGTGATTGACTGTAGACCTTGCCACATACCTCTCGTGTCTGAGCCGTTGAATTGCGACTCTACTTTGTCTCTATACTGACGCTTAGCTTGTTTGATTGCCTTGCGGAGGGAATAACTACACTGTTTGTATTCGGTCATGTTTCCGGTCACCTTGCCCTGATTAAAAGCAGTGGTTCGCGCTTTCAGTTTTTTATGAGTGCYGCCATCAATCCACGGTTTCTGGTTGGGGAATGTTTTAATAGACGCTGTGGGAACAACATCACMGATGCACTTGCTAATAAACTCGCTCACCGAATCAGTGTATTCATCAATGTTATTGTCCGACRCTATGCGGAACATATCCCAGTCTACATGCTCGAAGCAATCTTGAAGCGTGGAATCCGATTGGTCGGACCAGCGTTGAACAGACCTGAGCATGGGCGCTTCCTGTTTTAGTTTCTGTATATAGGCTGGGAGCAACAAAATGGAGTMGTGGTCAGATTTTCCRAAAGGAGGGCGGGGGAGGACTTTATATGCAATGTGGAAGTTAGGACAACAATGATCCAGGGTTTTGCCAGCCCGGGTCATACATTCGATATGCTGATAACATTTAGGGAGCCTTGTTTTCAGATTAGCCTTGTTAAAATCCCCAGCTACAATAAATGCATCCTCAGGATATGTGGTTTCTAGTTTACATAGAGTCAAATGAAGTTCTTTCAGGGCCATCGATGTGTCTGATTGGGGCGGGATATACACAACTGTGATTATGATCGAAGAGAATTCTCTTGGTAGATAATGTGGTCATCATTTGATTGTAAGGAATTCTAGTTYAGGTGAACAAAAGGACTTGAGTTCCTGTATGTTGTTATGATCACACCACGYCTCGTTAATCATAAGGCATACACCCCCGCCCTTCTTCTTTCTGTCAGCGCGATGCGTGAAGAAGTCAGGTGGCTGTACCGACTCTGATGACGTATCCCGAGTGAACCATGTTTCCGTGAAACAAAGAACGTTAAAATCTCTGATGTCTCTCTGGAAGGCAACCCTTGCTCTGATTTCGTCTACCTTGTTGTCAAGAGACTGGACATTGGCGAGTAGTATGCTCGGGAGCGGTGCGCGATGTGCCCATCTACGGAGCCTGACCAGAAGACCGCTCCGTCTGCCCCTTCTGCGGCGCCGTTGTTTTGGGTCGCCGGCTGGGATCCGATCCATTGTCCTGGGTGGTGGACGAAACAGAGGATCCGCTTCGGGAAAGTAATATTCCTGGTCGTAACGTTGGTGAGTTGATGTTGCTCTTATATCCAATAGTTCCTCCCGACTATGTAATAAAACCTAATATTTCCTGGGGTAACAATGTAAGAAATAACACATAAAAAACAAAATGCTGCATACTTTCCTCGGAACATGAAGTGAGGCGGCCATCTCTGTCGGCGCCGGAAGACAGTTGTAGAAACCTCAAGGATCATCAATGGAAACAGGATGCACCTGAGCTAAACTGCGAATACCATAGCAAAGGGGCTGAATACTTTTGTAAATAAGGWACTTTATTAAAGTTTTTGTAATTTTCCCTAAATTACAAAACCTGTTTTCACGTTGTCATTATGGGTTATTGTTTGTAGATTGCTGAGGATTTGTATTTAGTTAATCCATTTTAGAATAAGGCTGTAACGTAACAATGTGGAAAAAGTCCAGGGGTCTGAATGCTTTCCAAAGGCACTGTATATATAAATATTGGTGCAACCAAGTTATGTGCTGCTGCTGCCAACTGGAAAAGCACCAGTGGAAAAAGCTTGTGTAGAACCCTGAGAAGCATGTGACAAATAACTTGATTTGTTTAGATTTTTAGAGGATATCTATTTGTTCCTACACACACACCTACCCACAAACAAACACACACACTCAGAAAGTCAGAATACAACCAAATAGCAAAATAAGGATTCTTTAAGCAGTTCTTCATCTCATAAAACATTCACACATTGCTTCATTGCTTGAAGTTTGATTTGTACTGAATAAGACATCAAAACCAAAGAAGACGGCAGTTCTAGACTCAAGCTAAGGCCTACAGTCAGTAGGACTCTCAGGGGAAAACATCAAGAGAGAAGTTTAACAAACTTGTACTCACCCATAAAACACAGACAGACACGCAATTTCTCTTTCAAACAGAGCAAGAAAGGAAGGGACATAAATATTTGGCAACACTATTCAAACAAGCCATTAATGAACCGAGACAACATCAAAAAGATAGACTGCATAAAATTGATTGCCAGTCTTCAAATAACTGAAWCTTACTGTAGTTGTACCATGAGGTGGTGCAAAACAAATGACACAGAATACAGAAAGTCARCCACTTTCTTCAGCTGAGGACTCAAGAAATACTTCATCCAGCCTCTCTCCACATACCACAACTGATGACGACCCTGTCCAAATAGTCAGCTCAGCTACATTCCAAGACTCTCTGCTACAACCATGAACTTGTTCTCAACACGTACAAAACTGAAAATCCAAATATAAGAAAGTGTGAGAAAACAGTGTGAGCTAAAGTGCCAGTCAGCCATTTAAAGGGCTAGAGAAACTCCTCCACCCTGTTTTCTGAGAAACTCTCTAGGAGCTGGGGCCAGAGAGGGAGGGAGAGGCTGGGGTGGCTGTGTTCGTGGACAGGCTGGGTGTCACCAGCTTGGGGAGGGAGGGAGAGACCACTGGGCCTCTCCTGTCATTGGAGCTGGAGCCTGCCTGCTGGAGAAAATAGCAGGGCCTCCCTTTCCCTTCTCCCGTCTTCCTTTCCCCTTCCTGCTTGGCTGGCAGAGCCTGCGTGTCAATGGGAAGGAGGGTGGAAGGGGAGGAGAGTGAGCCTAAGACTATGCAACAGTAAATGTCCCTCCCTTCTTCCCCTCTCTCTAGGCCTGCCCCAAACGGCTGAGCTTGGCTGGGCCCTCTCTCTGCTCCCCTCTCCCTTAGCTATGACATACAGGACTATAAATATGGGCTCTTTCCAAAAAGGAGGAGTAAAGTATGCCGGTTGGATTCACATTCTTTCAGAGTGAACATTCCTGTCACACTCACTCACACACACACACACCAACACAACACACTCACTGTAGCACTCTGTAAACAGAAAAACAAAGCTGTGGCTGTTTATATAGTCTTTCATTAGCTAGTTCTAATTAAAGGGCAGCTGCCCCAGTAATGTGTGTGTGTGTGTGTCTGAAGACTACATAAGCTCTGGGTTTGTCTGTGTGTTTTGGGGTCATAAAGGGACCCTTGTTAGCAATCCCTTGGCAAGACTGGTCAGTGGTCTGACACTGGGCAAAGTGTTTTCAGAACAGTAGAAAGAACTACATTACCCATGAATAGCATTGTCAGCACGGCATTCACAATACAGTTGAGAGACTTCATTACCCAAGGTTCACGGTCAATGTCCGTGATGTAATAAAACACAGACACGCATGCATGCCCATCCACACCCATAAATTCACACAAAGACAATTATGCTATCTCTGAGAATCAAAGCTTATTTACCAAAACGATAAATGGGATTACTTTAYCTTGCTACCTAATCAGCACTTGTTATAGGGCTAGGGAATGTGTCATGATTAGATATAAAATGGAAAAGAAACATGATTACAATTACACAGTGGAATGAAGAGCTACATTCAAAAGGTGACCGGATCTGATCACAGTGATTAGGCTTTCATTGTAATGATTAGGSCTCTTCTGAACCAATCATATTGTTAAAGAGCACCAAGTCTGGGGAAAGATGAAGAGGTCAATCAACACTGTATGTGACTGCACCTGGAGCCACTATTGTCTGTCCTCTCACCATTGTGTAGAGAGCCTTCCTCAGGGAGGTCCACATCCAGCAGGAGGTCGTCATCATCCAGGTCAGCTGGCTCCAGTTTGTCCAGGTTGTTCAGAATGTCCTGCATRGTRGAAGAGAGGGAGGGAGAGAGCCAAATGTTGGTTTCAATAAAAATTCAMATTTTTATTCACTTTATGTTTACACATCCATCATCTAGGACAATAATCAAGCTAGTAACCCAACTGTTTGTTCTGTCAGTTCACAAGAGATTGTTACAAGAGATTCTAGAGGATGTCGGGGTATGTTAAGAACACCTCACAATGCCCCCGTCTGAAAAGGCATGATTAGTACAGTTTTTGTCTGCTAAAGTGAACAAGTAGTGGCCAAATTTCTACGCTCACAGTTCTCGTTTTGAATCTCACAAACATCGGTTGACATTTTAAAACAAGACGCAGAGTCGGAGACAACAAAAGATTAGCAGACACATTCATTTCTCTAAAGGAACATCCCTCTTGAATGAGTATAATAATGTGACGGCGAGCAGGAWATTATTACAGCTAAAATAGTTTGCACTTTGATTATACTGCTTGTTGTTGATTTCAAAGCGTAGCACACCTAAAAGCAAAGAGGCCTAGAGTACAAATTAATACTTTAAAGTTTGAAGTAATGATTTGTACTCTAGACCTTTTTGCTTTCGGTATGCTATTCAAAGGATGAATTGCAAGGCAWTTTTGTACATCAGATGAACATTTTTATAAATAGTGATTGAAGATGTGCCCATAACATGGAGGTTGGTGGTCATCAATGGATGTTGTATTCAAGGTAAGGAAAGCAGGGAACCATGATAGAAAACAGAAAAAGAACATACAATATCTGATCCATACTTATGTCCCAACTGAACAGTACTCAGTCTTTCTTCCACACTGTGAYGGTTCTCATCCTCATCACCATCTATTAGAAATGATCACGAAATACAAGGTATTATTTCATTGTTTATTGAGCGGATGGGTGTAATGTGCAGCAGAGCGCCATATGCGTGTATGGAGCCTGGGCACACAGCAAGCTGTAACAGAACAGACAACACATTTTATCTGTCGTCCATTGTTAGACTGATCACCTAATATTATGAAGTCATTATGTTGTGCTCTGTATGTGAATATCTGATCGCTAACTGCATTTGTATTTCAGAAGCTGAGCTGTGTACTTACCTTGATGTGCATTCCATTCGCTTTGTCTCGTCCTGGGTGTTGTAAAGAAAGTGATGGTGCATTCAACCCCTTTTTATGAATGGGTTCCCGCCACTGTTGATGGTRGGCTAGTCCAAGTCAGTAGTGGACCCCGGGAACAATAGCAGTTGCTTCCGMAAAAAAAATGGGGATCCAAATAAACCAATAAACTAATAGTGAAATGTGATCATGTGTATTTATAGATAGACCATTATGAAGTTTGATATTATTTGTCAACATTATTTAAATGATAAACATTTACATATGAAAATCATAATGACGTAACATGTAAACTGGCGAATGTTGAAGTTATTTGATATGCTGGTTTGTTCAACATCTTCATGGTATAAGAGCCTGACTGACCAAGCAGGTCTAGTTAAAGCTGGAGTGCATAGAGTGCAGGTAGGGCTGCCGCCCAGCTAGGCTWGTCAAACGCAGTGATAACGCAGTGCAAGGATTAAGTTTATCATTGAGTTTATCATATTTATTGATGTAATTTGAAGTTTATTCATTTTTTCTAATTTATTAAAATGTTAATTTTTCAGATTTCTGGGACTCTGGCACTGTACAAAGCCATTCACCTTTGCTTGAAAAATAAATTATAATAATAAAACCAGTTGCAACTGTTAACCATCTTCCTGTTCAGGCACCTTAGACACCTCTCCAGCCGGTCTGCCTCCTTACACACACATACACACACACTTTCTCTCCTGTGATCTCTCCACTGCTCATTTCTTAGTCCTATTATCACTCTCTTTACTTCTCTCACTCTCCCTTTTTACCTTTCTGCGTCCTCTTCCTCTCTTTTCTCCTGACTCTCTTCACCTCTCTCTTCTCCCCCTCTGCCCTTGCATACCTTCTCTTCTCTTTCCCCCTCTCTCCTCTATAGAAGTCCCTTATGTGGAGAAGGTCTTAGTCACGGCACGTTGCACCAGAGGAAATGGGATTTCACACCGGCGGGCTTCAGCTAGGATGCAAGTCTGCGAGTCTGCCTCATAATCTACCCCAAAAAGTGTAGAAAAAGGCTGGTTGAATAGACWGAGATTCTGGGATCATATTTTACACAAATCTCACTCAAGCTGACTTCCCTGGCACTCTGACATTCGCACCATCAGCCAAACTCAGAGGACTGGGGGGTCCAGCAGGACCACAGTAGCACAGCAGGTCCCCATGTAGAAATTAAGCTAGCTCCAGTGGTGGTCCAGTCAGTGGTGCTAAACCTCCTGCTCAGAAGATTAAGACTACTGGCCACTAATTTATAGGAATAGTGTGATTATTTCTCTCTCTCTTGTCATATTTATTAAATATAGTTAGATATTTAATCAATTGAGGTTACACATTGTTCAAATATTTAACCTTTCTGGGGTAGGGGGCAGTATTTTGACATTCGGATGAAAAGCGTGTCCAAAGTAAACTGCCTGTTACTCAGGCCCAGAAGCTAGGATGTGCATATAATTGGTAGATTTAGATAGAAAACACTCTAAAGTTTTGAAAACGGTTACAATTATGTCTGTGAGTATAACATAACTGATATGGCAGGCGAAACCTCGAGGACAAACCACCCCCCCCAAAAAACAAATCAGCTTACCACTATTTTCAATGGCTAGTACTATAATTATAAGCCCAAGTCCTCCCAAATTGCAGTTCCTAGGGCTTCCAATAGATGTCAATAGTCTTTAGAAAGAGTTTCAGGCTGGTTTTTGAGAAAATGCMCCAGGAATTGTAGTTTTTCTAGGTGGCTCCCATTTTGGCCGTAGTGTTTCCAAGCGCGTGGATGAACATACTATTCTCCATCTTAAATTTTATWGTTTATTTGCGTATAAGGTTTGATTATAAACGTTGTTTGACTTGTTTGGAAAAGTTTATTAGTAACGTTTGGGATTCATTTTGTATACATTTTGATGGAGGGAAACTGAGTGGATTATTGACTGAAGCGCGCCAGCTAAACTGAGTTTTTATGGATATAAAGAAARRMMWTWWYSRAMMAAARGRMCMWTTKKKRWKKWAMYKGGRMCYTTTTGGAGTGCCAACAGAAGAAGATCATCAGAGGTAAGGCATTTTTTATATTGCTATTTCTGACATTTGTGTCRCACCTGCCTGGTTGAAATATGATTTTCATGTGTTTGTATGCGGTGTGCTGTCCTCAGATAATCGCATGGTTTGCTTTCGCCGTAAAGCATTTTTGAAATCTGACACGGCGGCTGGATTAACAAGAAGTTAAGCTTTATTTTGTTGTATAACACAYATATTTTCAAGMATGTTAAATATTTGAATATAGTATTTTGGAATTTTGCGCTCTGCAAACGCTACCGTCCCACGTACCCTAGAGAGGTTARTCGATTGAGGATAGGTCATTTCCATGTAAAAGGACCCATGAGCACCAATGTGAAGTTCACAGGACTATATCAAATTGGGTATCAAATGAAAGTTTGTCAATATATTTTTATTAAATTAAAGCATATACACATTTGTTAACCATTTTCAATCCAAAAAATGTGGAATAAGTAAAGGCTTTGATTTCTGGTCAAATGGATGGAAAAGGGGTCTTAGAACRCATCTTCCAGAAAAGGTTTTTAAAAGATATTAGAARTACATTAAAACTGAATAGTGCGGTAAATGTTCTGCCTTCTGTAAGTTTAAATCTTCTTAGGGATAGGGGGCAGTATTTTCACGTCCGGATGAAAAGCGTGCCCAAAGTAAACTGCCTGTTACTCAGGCCCAGAWGCTAGGATATGCATATAATTGGTAGATTTGGATAGAAAACACTCTAAGGGAGGAATTTATYGAACAAAACGACCATTCATTGTGTCACTGAGRCATTTGGGTTTGCAAAAAKAAGAAGATYTTSAAAGGTAAGGCATTTATTATATCGTTATTTCTGACTTTTGTGTCGCCACCTGCCTGTTTGAAAATGATTTCATGTGTTTGTTTGCGGGGCGCTGTCCTCAGATAATCGCATGGTCTGCTTTCACCGTAAAGCCTTTTGAAATCTGAGACTGCGGCTGGATTAACAAGAAGTTAAGCTTTATTTTGATGTATTACACTTATATTTTAGTGAATCTTGAATATTGATATTTCTGTAGTTTGAATTTGACGCTCTGCAATTTCACTGGATGTTGTCAAATCGATCCCACTAAAGGGATTGGCGCGCGAAGGGATCACTAACAGGATATCCATGTTGCATCCGGTTTATACGGACCAAAATCACATGCACAATATCACTCCGTGTGCACAAGGAGCAGCGCGAGCARCTACGACATCTCACATCATCCAAAAACAAGGCAGACATTGGATGAAAATAAAATGTTAATGTCTTTGGCTGTGAGTAATGAAAGAAACATCTGCCTCAGTGACAATTATTTGAATAATTCAATGGATGTTTTGTGCACAAAGGTGATGAATAAAGTGTCTTATTAGGAATTTTCTAAATCTACTTCCCTATGTGGCCGTCTTTGGAAATTTCTGTGGACGGGTGTCAGTTAAACTGCAGTAACGAAGCAAAACTGTAGGAGCAGTCTAATCYTTGCTTCTAGACCCGAACCCTGGCCCCTTGGTATCAGCTAAATTCCAGGACCGTGGAATTGCCCTTTACACATTATTCACATTTTGGTTACATCAACTCAGGATGCTTTTTGCTCTGGTTGTGTATAGGGACWGTAACATGATATGGGAATTCCTGCACTATTCTGTGTCCCACAGTGAGTCAACCTCTATTCCCCCTTCTTTTCCCTCCTGTCCCTCTCAATCTGCACCCTGTGGGGCGATCAATGCAGAATAATAAACAAAAGGAAAAGCCATGGCCCATTCAACCCCATATTGAACTGAAACTTCAAACAAACACAACTTGTTCAAAAACAGAAWCATATTCTGTCTGTTCAGATATGAATCTGAGGTTAGCTGAGTTCCAAAACCCACACAGCTTACCTCACATGACCCAAACTTGCTACACATTAAATTGTGAAGCTGTCCCCCACAACCCAGACGTCTGTAAAAAAACATCCAGAGCTTCAGTCTACCTTACCCAGAAATGTAATCAATGCAAAAKGAAACTATAACCAATATAAAATACAAACGTTTGGGTATATTATTGATCAATAAGGCAGTTGTGGGTACAAATACAAACATTCGCCTCAGAATGTTTCATTAGGTTGTGGAAACAGTCTGGTGAGAATAGTTGTCACGCCCTGACCTTAGAGAGCCTTTTATTCTCAAATTGGGTTAGGTCGGGGTGTGACTAGGATGGGTACTCTAGTTTTGTTAATTCTATGTTGGCCTGGTATGGTTCCCAATCAAGCAAGCCTTTTCCACTGGGTTTTTGTGGGATCTTGTTTGTGTATAGTTGCCTTGAGCACTGCATAGTTTCACGTTCGTTTTGTTCTTTATTGTTTTTTGCCGGTTCACGTAATAAAATGATAACCCAAACCACGCTGCATTTTGGCCGATTCTTACAACAATGTTCGTGACAATAGTGTGGGGACATGACAAAAGATATGTTTCCAAAACACAAAAATTGTCCAGTTGTGCGGATTATTCTACAATGTCTCTTTTAGGGTGCAAAACAATTCACACTGATTTTGCAAGAATGTTCATAGAACACATTTAGTCTGTTCTTTAAAGTTTACCAGAATGTTTCATTAGGTTGTGGGAACAGTCTGGTGGGAACATCACAAAAGATACAGTAAGCTCCAAAAGTATTGGGACAGTGACACATTGTTTTTGTTTTGGCCCTGTACACCAGCTCTTTGGATTTGAGATGATAYTATGAGGTTAAAGTGCAGACTGTCAGCTTTAATTTGAGGGTATTTTCATCCATATCGRGTGAACCGTTTAGAAATATCAGCACCTTTTGTACATAGTCCCCCCATTTTAGGGGAGCAAAAGTATTGGGACAAATTCACTTACAGTATATGTGTATTAAAGTAGTCATAGCATGCAATGTCTACACTGAACGCTTAATCCTGAATGAATCATAAATAATRATGAGTGAGAAAGTTACAGACACACAAATGTCATACCCCCAGGACATGCTAACCTGGGGGACTATGTACAAAAGGTGCTGTAATTTCTAAATGGTTCACTAGATATGGATGAACATACCCTCAAATTGAAGCTGTTGTATTATTGTATCATTTCAAATCCAAAGTGCARGTGAAGAAGCCAGATGTGGAGGTCCTGGGCTGACATGGCTACACGTGATCTGCGATTGTGAGGCCGGTTGGAAGTACTGCCAAATTCCCTAAAACGATGGAGGTGGCTTATGGTAGAAAAATTAACATTCAATTATCTGGCAACTGCTCTGGTGGACATTCCTGCAATCAGCATTGCAATTGTACACTCCCTTTCATTGTCCCCAGCACARGGAGCTCCTGAGTAATGATCATGCTGTTTCATCAGCTTCTCGATTTGCCACACCTGTCAGGTGGATGGATTATCTTGGCAAAGGGAAATGCTCACTGACAGGAATGTAAACACATTTGTGACCGACCGCCTCAATTCAGTCTTATGTAGAAAAACGTGAAATTGTGTTTTTTTTACATTGGAAAAAAGTACAGATTCAAAGCTAGAGCAGTTGAGGAACAATGGGAAAGTAATTCTGCTTTGAAAGTTGATAAACTTGTAACCCCCTTTTGAGAAAAAGGTCCTTGAATGTTTTGGTAAACCTACTGGAAGGTGCTTCTTTGTCTACACCCATTCAGCATCGTTCACGCCCTCTTAAGCCTCAGTCCCACCCATCTCTTTAGGGATTCACATGTGAGGCCATGTGGTAAACACACACTGAATCAAATACAATCTAAGTTTATTTGTTACATGCACAGGATACAGAATGTGTAAATGGTACAGTGAAGTGGTTACTTGCATAGTAGCAATATCAGAAACAGAAAATGTCCAGATACAAAAAAAATGAAATATTTGACCATTATTAGATGACGCTTACCCAACACACTTGTCTAAATTGATGGGTCATGTGAAGGAAATGCTATAACCACCCCCCAGCTACATCTAGCTAAGTGGATGGGTCACTATTGTCTAGACATGTACACATGTTAATGAAATACAATAGGTGGCCATAATCACCCCCAGACACATCTGGCTTATTTGATGGGTCATGTAATAATCCAGCCGAAGTGGAGTCTTGTTTAGACATGTACACTACCGTTCAAAAGTTTGGGGTCACTTAGAAATGTCCTTGATTTTGAAAGAAAAGCACCTTTTTTTTGTMCATTAAATAACATAAAATTGATCAGAAGTACAGTGTAGACATTGTTAATTAATGTTGCAGAGTTGCAAATAAAAAGCCATAGCTCAGACTGGCCAATAAGAAGAAAAGATTAAGATGGGCAAAAGATCACAGACACTGGACAGAGGAACTCTGCCTAGAAGGCCAGCATCCCGGAGTCRCCTCTTCACTGTTGACGTTGAGACTGGTGTTTTGCGGGTACTATTTAATGAASCTTCCAAACGACTTGCTGACTAAATTAAAAACGTATATCTGAAACTGTAGCTMGACTTTTACCCGTATACATGGGATGAACGCTTCCCGGCAGACTGGAACCATTTAACTTTTTGTTTGGAGCTACAACTTGTTTRCCAGCTTTGTGCCAAGTCACTCTTGTTCACACTGACTGTGGCGTGTGTAGAAGGTAGCCTATCATTTTTTCCAACGGATCTGTCGATAGTGCCTGCTATATTCAGGGCATCAATGTTGTTGAGAAAAATAGCAAAAATGTTGTAGTTCTCGATGGCTAACGATATAGCTTTCAAAAACGGAGTGTTAGAAAGGACTGTCAACACATACTGAAMAGCTCATGTTTTAGACAGAAGCATGCTACATGGCAGACCAATCCAAACTCATCCCCCRGCATGTCCAGCCCATCAGCCAATCATGGCTACCGGGAAGGTTTCTCGCTTTTTCCGTCGCAAAAACCAACTAGTCTTGCAATTTAACAATGTTATTCGTTATTCTTTGTATAAAAGTCACTGACCTCGCACGAATACATGGATTTGAGAKTCAAACTATCATTCAAATAACAGCCAACCCTTGTCACTGTTTTATCCTATGGAAGGTCGTGATTCATTGAAGTTAAATAACAAAGCAACTGATTTGTTTCCTTCCCCGCCTCCGTAAACTTCCATCCGACATTCTAGAATTTATAACCAATGATATACAAATTGTTCTCAGATTCAGTGTGGCCTTTGAATAGCGCTCATTTAAACAATGCATACACACCAAACGTTTGCCCCTGTTCTATTGATTTCAAATTCATATTGATATGAGTGATGAACAAAATACTGTTGCTTTTACCTTTCTGCATTGGCGACCCACTTGAAACAAAATGCAACAATACAAAATGTAGCTGGCGTTCTTCTACAAGTTGTCCTCTAACCTGTGATATACATATTATTCCCAGATTCTGTGTGTTTTTTTAGTAAGGTTAGTTTGAACAGGACGTGCAACCTGACGCATCTCTCTCGTTCTATTGATTTCCATGTGATACCAATATGAGTGATTGACAAAAAAGTGTTGCGTTTCTTTTTCTGTTTTGGCAACCAACAAATCAAAATGCATCACTCCAAAATGTAGCTCGTTGTCTTCAGCAGGTTTTCCTCTAATGAGTGATGCAAACAATATTTCCAGTTTCCATGTGGTTTATGAGATATGTTAGTTTCAACAATGCATACACCCTGATTTCCCCCGTTATCATATAAGTGATTAATTGCCACTTGTCAAAATAACAAAGTTTTTGGTGCATATGCAGTTTATAAGGTGTTTGTTTAAAAAAATACAAGTAATATGATTCATATTGTGGCACATGTATGTGCAGGTAGTACATTTTATGTTTAGGTTTTCAATATACCTAGTCAATTGTACAAYGGAATGCATTCATTTTTTGCATCATCACTGCAAGCAATCATGACTCTCAAAAGCCGCGACAGCCTCTGTTTACTTCTGAAGATAAGTTTAGCGCCGCCATAATAACCCGATTCAAATTTGACGCAAACCTTCAAATAGGTATGCAATGACACATTATATAAACTCTTTAAAGTGTTCTATTTACATTTTAGAGGTGATAAGTTGGATTGATCAGGTGAAAAATCTCCCCCTTTCCCTATCACGCAGTAGGTTTTGCTTCCCCACCCGCCAATTTTAAAAATACCCGACAGAACTCATTGCCTTCTTCAATCATGCAKAGACAGGCAGCATGATGATCTCGTCATTGATTTTGCTGGAAAGGGGAGAAATGGTGCTTTACAATGGTATTCATATTACAGTTGAACAGGAAGCATTACGTTTTTTGGGCACTAAAATAAGGTCAATTGTACGTTACAGCGCGATGTACAGCRTTAGCGTYAGCTAACTATAGCTAGCTAGTCAGCTGACAGGCAAAATGTGGCCAACAGTACAATAATTTCTTAGCTAGCAGAGTCTCACAACTCAATCGCTGGTTGAAAACAGTTTTCTGCCCTTCCCAAAAGATAGGATTTGTAGATAATTGGCCCTCTTTCTGGGACTCAWCCACAAACAGGACCAAGCCTGGCCTGCTGAGGAGTGACGGACTCCATCGTACCTAGAGGGGTGCTCTCATCTTATCTATCAACATAGACAGGGCTCTAACTCCTCTAGCTCCACAATGAGATAGCCAGCCAGCTTACCAGCTTAGTGGAGTCTACCACTAGCACCGTCAGTGTAGTCAGCTCAGCTTTCCACATTGAGACCATGTCTGTTCCTCGATCTAGGTTGGGAAAAAATAAACATGGCGGTGCTCGCCTTAGAAATCTCACTGGAATAAAGACCTCMATTCCTGTCATTATTGAAAGAGATTGTAATATCTCACATCTCAAAATAGGGCTACTTAATGTTATATCCCTCACTTCGAAGGCAGTCATAGTCAATTAACTCATCACTGATCATAACCTTGATGTGATTGGCCTGACTGAAACATGGCTCAAGCATGATTAAATTAATGTGTTAAGTCCAATCAATGAGCTTCTTTCCATCCAAACTATAATTGCTGTTACTTTTTAAAGTTCATATACTTTTTTCTCTTTAAAAATCAACAAATTATGAGTGAGGAAGGCCTCTCCTCCTTGTTATACTAGTGACCATATCCCCCGCRTTTCGTCTTTTGAGCTTCTAGTCATTAAATCTATGCAKCCTTCTCAATCAATTTTTATAGCTACTGTTTACAAGCCTCCTCGGGCCATATACAGTGTTCCTGAGTTCCCTGAATTCCTATCGGACCTTGAAGTCATGGCAGATAATATTGTAATTTTTGGTGACTTCAATATTCACATGGAAAAGTCCACAGATCCACTGCAAAAGGCTTCCTTACTGCCTTCAATGTTGCAAAATGTGATTGTTACACAACAGGACAGTTAACMCATGCTGCCTGCTAATTGCCTATAGGCTATGTTTCAACATGTCAATTTCAAATAATTTTCTAACAAGTTTTAGTTTCTAACAACAGTTTGAATTAAGGTGTGTTCCGCCTCCTCATTAATTCACATAGAAGTAGCCTATTTCACTGTTGCGGACTATTTATGTTTGAGGCTTTACTGAACCGGACAAACTTCTCTCTTCGAGGAGAGCCCAAGCACTTCCCCAGTGTTTCCGCAGATCAAGTATGAAGACATTTGTGCGGTCTTGCACAAACCTTTTCCCGTGGCACATTTTCTGGCTGATGTTTGCATTACTTTCATAGTTTTTTTTCCCTTACAAATAATACCTTTGGACACGTGTGCGTACCTATCAAAGTAAGTGCCTTATTTTCTGTAAATTGTGTTGTCATTTCCATTGTAGCATATAGTATGTATGTATGGAGCGTACTGTATTTACAGTTTTATTCACATGTTTTCAAGTACTGGTGACAAATAATGCATTCCGATTATTGCATAGATTATAATTATAATCATTTTACACTATGATCTGTGTAAAATACTTTTTTGAATGTTGTACTGATTATGATGAGCTAATACTATTTTTAGAAAGTGTTTTACTCAATTATTTTGATCAATGGTGAGCTCACCCGTGATGTGATGAATTGTAAATAATAATTGCTTTTAGCTAATACATATTGTGGAGTTAGCTAAAGATGACCGCTTGTGTTATGTCAATCTTTCTTCAGTTATCTCTAATGTAGCCTACATTTTCCGGTTTGGATGATTGTGTTATGCTGTCACTTGCTTCTGTGAATGTCTGAACATTGCATCCAAAAATAAAATGCTCACATTCAGGACATAACTTTGTAAGGGCTGTGTTTGTGCAAAATGTTTCTGTGAAAAAACAGTGTGGCCAGCTCAAACGCTGACTGTTGCGTCAATCCAAACTAGATGCCGTAAGTAACCGTTCTAATATCACAGGTTTAAGTGTACACTGCAGGGACCACTGTAGAATGATCACAATCCGTTTGTTGCTATGTGTCAAAGGGTTAATGGCGTCAGACCAAGGTTCTGCATCTGTCCTCATGCTCTTAGACCTTAGTGCCACTTTTGACACCATCGATTACCACATTCTTTTGGAGAGATTGGAAACCCTAATTGGTCTACATGGACAAGTTCTTGCCTGCTTTAGATCTTATATGCTGGAAAGATATCCGTTTGTCTCTGTGGATGGTTTGTCCTCTGACAAATCAATTGTATGTTCCAGTGTTCCACAAGGTTCCGTTTTAGGACCACTATTGTTTTCACTATATATTCTACCTCTCGATGATGTCATTCAGAAACGCAATGTCAACTTTCACTGCAATGCGGACAACACACAGCTGTACATTTCGATGAAACATGGTGAAGCCCCAAAATTACCTACACCGTAAGCCTGCATTTTAGACATAAGGAAGTGGATGGCGGCAAATGTTTGTCTTTTAAACTCGGAAAAAACAGTGATGCATATTCTAGAAAGAAAGAGATCTGCTGTCTGATCTGACAATTAATCTTGATGGGTGTACAGTCGTCTAAAATAAAGGACCTCTGTGCTACTCTGAACTCTGATCTCTCTTTTGACGAACATATCAAGAATATTTCAAGAGCAGCTTTTTTCCATCTACGTAACATTGCAAAAATCTGAAACTTTTTGTCCAAAAATGATGCAGAAAACCTAATCCACACTTCTTTCACTTCTAGAAAAGACTACTGCAATGCTCTACTCTCCGGGTACCCGGATAAAGCTGCTAGAATATTGACTAGAACCCAAAAATGTGATCATATTTCTCCAGTGCTAGCCTCACTACACTGTCTTCCTGTTAATGCTAGGGTTGATTTTAAGGTTTTACTGCCGACATACAAAGCATTACATGGACTTGCTCCTATCTATCTCCCATTTGGACCTGCCGTACATACATACATGTACGCTATGGTCAAAGACGCATCTCCTTATTGTCACTAGAATGTTTAAGCAAATGCTGGAGGCAGGGCTTTCTCCTATAGAGCAACATTTTTATGGAATGGTCTGCCTATTCACGTGAGAGACGCAGACTCGGTCTCAACTTATAAGTCTTTACTGAAGACTAATCTCTTCTGTAGGTCCTATGATTGAGTGTAGTCTGGCCAAGGGGTGCAAAGGTGAACGGCAATGCACTGGAATGACGAACAGCCCTTGCTGTCTCTGCCTGGCCGGATCCCCCATCTCCACTAGGATTCTCTGCCTCTGACCCTATAACGGCTTACTAGTGCTCTTCCATGCCGTCCCTAGGAGGGGTGCGTCACGTCACGCCAGGCTTTTTTRCACTATACTCGAGTTGAGTGGGGTCAAGTCACTAACATGAACTTCCTGTCCGGTCTTGCGCCCCCTCGGGCTYGTGCAGTGGAGGAGATCTTCATGGGCTATACTCAGCCTTTTCTCAGGGTATTAAGTTGGTGGTCTGTTGATATCCCTCTAGCGGTGTGGGGGCTGTGCTTTGGCAAAGTGGGTGGGGTTATATCCTGCACATTGTCCCCCGAACCCCCCCCATCTTGGCCTCCAGTATCTATGCTGCAATAGTCTATGTGCCAGGGGGCAAGGGTCAGTCTGTTATATCTGGTGTACTGTCTGAATTTAAGTATGCTCCCTCTAWTTTTCTCTCTCTCTCTCCTTCCCCTCCCGGAGGACCTGAGCCCTAGGACTATGCCTCAGGACTACCTGGCCTGATGACTCCTGGCTGTCCCCAGTCCACCTGGTTGTGCTGCTGCTCCAGTTTCAATATGGAACCCTGACCTGTTCACCGGACGTGATACATTGTGCCGGACCTGCTTGTTTTTACTCTCCCTTTCTCTCTCTCCCTCTTTCTCTCTCTCTCTCTTTACCGCACCTGCTGTCTCGACCTCTGAATGCTCTGCTATGACAGCCAACTGACATTTAGTCCTGAGGTGCTGAATGTTGCACCCTCTACAACCACTTGATTATTATTGACCCTGCTGGTCATCTATGAACACTTGAACATCTTGAAGAACTATCTGGTCTTATGGCCATGTATCTTATAATCTCCACCTGGCACAGCCAGAAGAGGACTGGCCACCCCTCAGAGCCTGGTTCCTCTCTAGGTTTCTTCCTATGATCATGCCTTTATAGGGAGTTTTTGTAGCTACCATGCTTCTACATCTGCATTGCTTGCTGTTTGGGTTTTAGGCTGGGTTTCTGTATAAGCATTTGGTGACACCACATGCTTTATAGAGAAGATCAGGGTACTAAACGCTCCAGGATCCAGATCATGAGGGGATATTTGAAGTTCTAATAAGATTCTGATTGGGGTGACAAATCCTACAAAACATTTAAAACATATAGGATCAAATTGGATTACTTTAGTTTTCCAATAGGAAAAAAGTAGTCCAATATGATTCCAATGGGATTCTGATACAGGCTACACAAAATTTCTATACGACTGTGAGAATCCAATAGGATTAATAGGGAAAAAAGTGTCCAATAGGATTCTGATAGAGGTGACACAAAATCCAATAGGATTGTGASAATTGCTAATCCTATAGGATATTTTGACTAGGGACTGCTCTTGAACTGATTTACCCCAAACCCAATTCTCATGTTCTAGTCAACTGGTAATGAYYATTCTCTGTGGTTCTATAAAGTCTGTAATGTGGTGTAATCTAAGCGTCCGTAGCTGCAAAGGGCTTATTGACTTTTACAGGGACAATTCCAAGGCCACTAGGATGATACTGACTTGGGCACAAAGATACATTTAGGAAGAGATGGCCCCATAGAGGCCCACAGTGGAGGTGTCATAATACCCATAAAACCTAGCGCTCAAACAGGGAAATGGTTCAAATCGTTTTTCCACCATACATTTTTGCCATATGGAAATTTAGAAACACTTCATTAAAATAATGGCYGTGTTTCGTGTAGGCKTACCCTGGCGTGATGTTTTGATACCCATGTAAATCTCTCTTGGACAAGGTGACTTTTATCAATATATTCGGCTCTATTTACTCTCAGATTTGAAAATGCTAATTAGCATCAAAGTAGACATCATGCAAGACTACAAATACCTCCATGCTCCTTCACGTCATCTCTAGCTGACACCTTTGCTAACAGGTATCGTGTCAACTTAAAATTTGCACAAGACAGAATTTAAATAAATTTAGCAAATGTATTCCTTACTAAATGTAGCTAACATTACATAGTTATTCCAGAGATTCTTACCTTTGCCTCAATTTGGCAGATCATCCTGGAATTTGCAGTTCTTTACTATAGCCACATTAGCAGCTAATTAGCTTTTCATTTTGGGGTGTAAATACAGGCAAATATATTGATAAAAGTAATCTTGTCCTAGAGAGATTTACACGTTATGAAAATGTCACGCCATGGTAAACCTATATGAAACACAACCCTTATTTTAAATGTTTCTAAAGTCCCCTATGGGGACAAATCTATGGTGGAAAATCTATTGGAACCATTTCCTTGTTTGACCGCTAGGTTTTGTGGGTATTATGACTCATAATATGGGACTCTATACTCCGAGTCGATATTCACGTCATAAGAAGGAATTCCCCTCGACCACAGCCACAAATTGGGGAAAACAAACATTATTTCCCATTGACCACCATTGTAAAAGAGCAAACTTTTTTTTGTTATRCAGAAACACCAAAACATAATGAAAAGCTGCTATTTTTCAATGTACATGTAATCAGGTCAAAAATCCCGACCTAAGGTTTGCAAATTAATGCTCCCACATAGGGAAATAGATCCTGTGAGAATAACCCTCTGGCTTTAGACTATACGGCATGAGGGAGTAGGAAATGTGGGACCCTCGCAAGGTCAGTCAGTCTGCAGATTACCATTAGATTACATTACAAGTTTCTAAACTGTTTGAATGATTTCTGTGAGTATACAGAACTCATAAGGCAGGCAAAAACCTGAGAAAAAAATCCAAACAGGAAGTGAGAATTCTGAGACTGGTCAATGTTCAACCTCATGCGCTTATTCAATTCCTGTAAGATATGGATCTGTTTGCACTTCCTACGCCTTCCACTAGATGTCACCAGTCTGTAGAACGTGGAATGAAGCCTCTAGTGTGATTGGGGCCGGATGGGAGGGTTTCAGTCATTGGTCTGGCAGAATGCAGTTCCTGGTCATGCGCTTTCCTCATGATATCGCTTGTGTTCCATAACTTCTACACGACATGAAGGAATGTCCGGTTGGAACGTTATTGGATATATATGATACACACATCCTGAAGATTGATTCTCTACTTGTGACCAGTTTATTCGACCTGTTATATAACTTTTTGAAGTTTTGTCCGACGTTATGCGGTACTTGCACGAGCGTTTGGATATGTGTACTAAACGCGCTAGCAAAAGTAGCTACTTAGACATAAGTAATGGACAGTATCGAACAAACCAACAATTTATTGTGGAACTAGGATTCCTGGCAGTGCATTCTGATGAAGATAATCAAGGTAAGAAATAATTTATGATGTAATTTCGTATTTCTGTTGACTCCAACATGGCGGAGAAATTTTGTTATTTTTGAGCGCCGTCTCAGATTTTGCATGGTGTGCTTTTTACCTAAAGTCTTTTTGAATCTGACACAGCGGTTGCATTAAGAACAAGTGTATCTTTAATTCTATGTAAACATGTATCTTTCATCAAAGTTTATGATGAGTATTTCTGTTATTTGACTCTGGCAATTTTCTCCGATATTTTGGAGGCATTTCTGAACATGGCGCCATGTACCGAGATTTGTGGATATAAATATGCACATTATCGAACAAAACATAAATGTATTGTGCACACATGATGTCCTATGAGTGTCATCTGAATGAAGACATCAAAGGTTAGTTTATCATTTTATCTCTATTTCTGCTTTTTTGTGACTACTATCTTTTGCTGGGAAAATGGCTGTGTTTTCCTCGTGGCTATGTATCGAGCTAACATAATCGTTTGGTGTGCTTTCGCCGTAAATCCTTTTTGAAAATCAGACATGTTGGCTGGATCTCACAACATGTGTAGCTTTATTTGGTGTCTTTCATGTGTGATTTCCATGAAAGATTGATTTTATAGTAATATATTTGAATTTGGCGCGCTACATTTTTTTCTGGCTTTTTTGCCAGCCGTCCCACATACTCAGAGAAGTTAATGGGCAGACATAGGGCCAGAATATTCTCTG
>NC_036858.1:42024010-42042126 GCF_002910315.2 Salvelinus sp. IW2-2015
AGAGCATTGTTCTAGGATGTTGTTTTCATCACTGATTATTTCGACAAGTCACGATTCATTAAGGTCTTTTGAATTTTGCTGTTGTAAAAAAACTAAGATTAAAAATAGGGTAACCTTTGCCTATCCCTTTAACCATCCCAACCTGAATATCACAACCATCATTACAAGTGACTTGAAGCCGAAGCTACATCTCCATGTGATTTATATCTATATTCCCCATTTCAGGGTATAACAGGCACAGGCAAAATCCTAGAGGAAAACCTGGTTCAGTCTGCTTTCCACCAGACACTGGTGGATTAATTCACCTTTCAGCAGGACAATAACCTAAAACGCAAGGCCAAATCTACACTGGAGTTGCTTACCAAGAAGAGAGTGAAGTTCCTGAGTGGCCGAGTTACAGTTTTGACTTAAATCTGCTTGAAAATCTATGGCAAGACATGAAAATGGCTGTCTAGCAATGATCAACAACCGACTTGACAGAGCTTGAAGAATTCTTAAGAAATAATGTGCAAATATTGACAATCCAGGTGTACAAAGCTCTTAGAGACCTACCCGAAAGACTCACAAACTGTAATCGCTGCCAAAGTGATTCTAACATGTATTGACTCAGGTTTGTTAATTCTTATGTAAACGAGATACTGTAGTTCTGTATTTCATTTTCAATACATTTGCTTAAATGTATAAAACATGTTTTCATTTTGTCATTATGGGGTATTGGGTGTAGATGGGTGAGAGAAAAAAATGATTTAATCCATTTTGAATTCAGGCTGTAACACAACAACATGTGGAATAAGTCAAGGGGTATGAATACTTTCTGATGGCACTGTAGGTTACCCCATTGGCTCACAGCAAAAACTATATTTTTCAAACACATTTTTGTTGTTGTCTGCTAGTTTTAGTCAATTACAAAACTACATTTAATAAAAGTAAAAACATGTCAAAAGATTACTTTTCAAAATGCCTGCTCCAAAGTGTTCTCACTACTTAGAAAAACATTATATTACAGGGCTTCCCTCATGCCCCTTTTCATGCGTTGCAAGCAACCTCATGAGTGAGTGCTAGCTAGCTACTGATGGAACTTTAAGCTAGCCAATACGAACAACACAAAATAAACAGACTCTACAGCTTCAAGTAGTGAGTGGAGTTACAAATGGACTATGCTAAACAACTTAAATGTCTTACCTGTGATTAAATCTTTTCCACACACATAGCTATCTGTAGCCTACTTGACACGGCGTTCCGATTTTTTTCCGCTTTGCCCAGCTATTTTCTCCGCTTCTGGTGACCTGTTTTCTGCTTCCCTCAGCCAACCCGAGCCCACTGGAATGTGTTAGASGGACAGTGGTCAGTTGAGATTAGTTTGAATTCATTCACATTTAAAATGGGAAGAGGTGAGACATTATATGCACGCTTTCAGTTGCGGAAGCAGAAGCCAATTCTGACACTAGTGCGTAAATACGAGGTGAGAGCGGCAGAGGTCGGTCAGATTTATGCTAAAACAGAAGACAAGACAAGTTAAGACATCTAGCGAACTACAATACATTACTTGAAACGACTACAGTATTTATAGACAGGGCTAAAGTAGTGAGAGTATTTGGTGTGTATGATCTGATACTGTGTCTCTGTACTTGGCATGACGGAATTGGGCCTTTCATAATTACAATACCTCAAACATCTCTGCCTCTTCTGTCTATTTTCATTCTCCTGTCATCTCCCTTTGTTGTTGCTGATGCTACGTAGATGAGCGAGTGAGTGAGTCCTATTCCTCTCTCTTTTCATAATCCTCTCTACTGTAATTGAGCCTCTTACAACCAGGCCACGAGCACCATTCTCCTTTGCCTATCTCACTCCTTTATTTTCTACCCGTTTTCACTCTTCCTTTCCCCCTCTCTCTTTGCATTACATTCTGCATTCATTATGCCTCCTTCAACCAAGTGCACCATTCTTCTTCTCTCTCTCTTCTCCCCCTCACCTTCTGGAGGTAGATTTGTTTTGTTTCTGACTACCATTCTTTCCTTGTGTAGAAAGTTGAATACCTCTCTCAGTCCACTGAGAAATGTCTATATTAACATCAGCTAAGGTGGAGATWTCTGGTGCAGTTGAGAAATCAGTTGCTAAGTACCAGGAGGAAATATCTCGATATAAAGAGGAAAATGATCGGCTACGGAGACTGCTGTGGATTATTATTTTTAACCTTTATTAAACTAGGCAAGTCAGTTAAGAACAAATTCTTATTTACAATGACATCCTAGGAACACAGGGTTAAATGCCTTGTTCAGGGGCAGAACAACAACAAATCGTGACTTGTTCAAATAATCAGTGATGAAAACAAGCATCCTAGAACAATGCTCTTCATTAGTTGTAGTATCCCCGCAGACTGTTGACAGATGCTACTATACCAGTTGAGAAATCAGTTGCTAAGTACCAGGAGGAAACACCAGCTCGGGGATTCGATCCACCAACCTTTCRGTTACTGGCCCAATGCTCTCACCACTTGGATACCTGCCGCCCCTATGTAGAACTATGCAGAACAGGTTTGTACGTAGATCTACTACTATCTAGCTACAGTTTTACTAAATTTACAAACTGTTTACAGTTACCAACATTTCATAAATTGTTAAGAAATTGTTTTTGATTATAAAGTTGCCTATGTCACAAAAGCCATTTAGAAATTGTGCACTTATGCATGTCTGAAGGCTGTATAGATAACCTCTGCTCCTCTTAGAATAATTAATGTGGCAGGTTAGGATAACTAGTTAGGAGAAAAAGAAGGCTCCACCTTCTCCCTTCTATTGTTTAATGTCATGTTTGGATGTTTGTTGTCACTGTGATGTTATCTTTGTAAAGTGAAAATAAAAAAGTATAAATAGCAACAACAAAATAAGTAATTCCTGGTCATTTGTTTTGGAATGCCTCTCGGGTGATGAGAGAATTGCCAGACTGATATTATTGATACATAACTTGGAAAATGTAGGCTAAATTAGTCCTAGCGCTAATTTAGTAAAGAGTGACCTAACAAAAGCGGTCATATTTATTCAACTCTCGGCTGATATAAACCATAATATGAATTAAMTAATAGCAATTAATATTCACAATTCATCACATCACTGGTGAGCTTACCAGTGATCAAAATAATTGAGTAAAACACTAAAAGCCGAAAGTAATCCCACGATGGGTAGAGATTGTGCATGCCGCCATGTTTGTTTTTCTGCGTCAACAAAAGATAAGAAGAGGTGACAAGATGAGTTGGATCTGTTTGCAGTATACATGTTAAAGGCGAAGGGGGCGAGTCAACTACCATCATTCACTTCCGGAAGTTTACTCGAAAGATGAGTGAACTATTCCTTCACCTCATTTTGCTATAACATCTTTGGCCTGACAAACATTTACGTGATGTCAACAAACATGGCTCCACAAAAAGCCGGCAAATAGCTTAGCATTAGCTCATCATAACCAGTACAACCTTCAAAAAAGTATTTTACACAAATCATATCTGTCCATTACAATGCATGATTTGTCACCAGAACTTAAAAACATGAATAAAAACATTATTACCACACAAACCATTTTCTGATAGTGATTTATTGGTAGTGCCATGTGCGGGTGTAATGATACTGTTGCCACAGATGGTTTGTTTATGTTTCTACCGTTGTGGCTAGAGTAGCTTACAAGTGCTCTATCTAGTGGTTGAGWACTGTAGCAGCATAGCTAAGCCTAACCCTTTCCCTAACCTTAACTTCATTCTCTTAACCTCCTACATTAATTCACCTAACCAGCTGCGTTAGTTCTCCTAACCTGCCACATTAATTATCCTAACCTGCTATGAAAAMAAACCTGTGGAGACAAACAAATYTGTGGAGACAAATCATCAGTATTACCACACCGGCCGGCAATCGTTAACTCTGAAGCTCACTTGGAGCCATTCAGTGTTGTTGTTAATGTATAGCTAGTGGGCTAAACTTTAGCATTAGCAATTTCTTTCAAAAGGACACGACTCACAAATGCGAAAATTCTGGCAATGATTCTGAGTATGACATTGAGGACATACTTGGGTGATTCTGCAACTTCGGGCACTTTGGCCTTGCAAGAGTTCAGAAATGAAAACACATTGAAACACCATTTTACCAGWATTATAATTGTCTTTCATTTGTCCAGAAACAATATCTGATAATGGCTGAAATTGTAATATTAAGGAATTTATAAAAATGTAAATAAAAAATCCCAGACAGCCATAGACAAATGTRATTTCCATCACTTCATTAAACATTCATTTTAGTTGAAAATGAAATATTGCATCACGCGGTGATGGCTTCCTCTGCTGGACATGCCAGGTCTCGACGGGCTCTCTGGCCAGGACTATTTGGGGCTGAATGTGGTTGGTGAATAATCAAGGGGCTGATTGCTCACCAGCTGGACGAGCTCATAAAGATGCCAGAAAGGCAACACATGGGGGTGGGGACTGGGGAAGAGAGGTTACTCCTGTATAGTCGTGCTCAGTGTCAGAGATATTGGAGACCCCAGAGCCCAGAAGAAGATATCCTGGAGGATGTCCCCTGGAGGAGAACTATTMTTTTCTCTTTGTTTATTAACCTCTCTAGGGTATGTGGGATGGTAGCGTCTCACCCCAGTGAAACTGCAGGGCGCCAAATTCAAAACAACAGAAATCCCATAATTAAAATTCCTTAAACATACATGTATTTTACACAATTTTAWAGATACACTTGTTGTATATCCAGCCACAGTGTCCGATTTCATATAGGCTTTACGACGAAAGCAAAACAAACGATTATGTTAGGTGAGTGCCTATTCACAGAAAAACACAGCCATTTTTCCAGCCAAAGAGAGGAGTCACAAAAAGCAGAAATATAGATAAAATGAATCACTGACCTTTGATGATCTTCATCAGATGACACTCATAGGACTTCATGTTACACAATACATGTATGTTTTGTTTGGTAAAGTTCATATTTATATCCAAAAATCTGAGWTTACATTGGCGCGTTATGTTCAGTAGCAGAAGGTAATGCAAAGAGAGAGGGGGAAAGGAAGAGTGAAAACGGGTAGAAAATAACGGAGTGAGATAGGCAAAGGAGAATGGTGCTCGTGGCCTGGTTGTAAGAGGCTCAATTACAGTAGAGAGGATTATGAAAAGAGAGAGGAATAGGACTTTTTTTCTTAATAAGCTTCTTAAGTTGGCGTAACAAAACTAAGGCRGTAAAGTGCAATTCCTTAAAAATATCTCTTAGACTTTAATTGATTAAATAATAAGGATCATTAGATTTTTATTTTTATCTTCTTTAAGATGATTGTCGCGTAGGCAATCAATTTAGATACTGTAGCTATCTAGCTAGCAATGGCAATAATGGTAGCATATTTCTTACTGAAATTACTGTTTCCTAAAACATGTCTCTTGGTTTTAAAAGAATCAACACTGAAACTTTCAGATGACGTTTGAGTGAAATGTTAAATTGTTTTCATTATCTTATTTTCTCACTGCCCTGAGTTTAAGAATATTTCCAGAACATTCCAATACAATTATTTTCAAGAAATCTAATTTATTATTAATGTTTTGCAAAAAGAGAAACATTTCCAAAGCTTTTGAGGAATAGCAACTTTGCTTAACTTTCTTCATGGTCTACAGTTAAGGAAAAATGGCAGTTAAGACATTCCTCTTTAAAACCTGGCTTACGAACAAAACTTGCAGGTTTCAAACCCCTGTGCAGATTGTCAACACAAACTGTAAATATTTTGTTTGTATGATTAAATACTATACAAATGTCCTATGAATGAATCTAAATGACGTTTCTATCAGCTTCTAGTGGCATACACAGTCCACAAATCTGTAGAGAAACATAATGCGGATGTATTCCAATCTGCTTTAAGGAGCTACACATTTATATGTGAGAATTGTGTGGTAATATTAGGTAAAATTAAATAAAACATTTTCGAAATGTTCTGAGCACCTCCAAGACAAGGTCAAATGTATGATATGAACATCAATGGAGCAATGTTTAAATCTAAAACCAATATGCTATGAATGTTATAAAAACGGAGTTATTTGGAACTTGTAGAACATTATGCAATTGTGGGAATGTTCTGTGCTACCTTCGTGAATATCACAATAATATTCATGCAACATTAAGGGAATGTCCTTTGCAACCTAACTTAAACATTGCATGAATGTCATCGCAAATAAACATATTTTTGTTCTGGGACGTTTCTAATGCAACATCGGATTAGTTTTAATGTAAAGTTGCTAATCATAAACATGACTAGACAACTTTTGTGATATGAGAACATTTGCTGCAACATAAGGAATGTTCTGGGAACYTTTGGTTTGCTGGGAAAAACATKACTTGTACATTGTGTTAATWAATKACTTGGAAACCTAATGAGAACTTTTGGGAAATGTTTAGTGGTGGTTRTTACAMATTTTTGTGAATATTAGGRGAACATTGTTAWCAAAAACATTATTTGAATGTTTTTKGGATGTTATCATCCTAMTGATAAAACCCTAACYAGAACTTAAYGGGAATCTTAACTAATGTTCTGGGAATGTTCCCATTTTGCTGGGATGAGTCTGAAACAGGAAATGTTCAAATCAGTAGCTGTCGCAGAAATATCCTCTCAGACGTACCATGGCATGTTCACTACATGTATATTATGTTTACAATAACTCTCAAATAGAGGCKTAAGAGCTGCCTACAGATCAAGCTCTTTAAATAGATCTTTACTCTAATTGACGATCATTCCCAGAAAAGAAAATGTAACACAGTAGGGCTTACTGCATTGTGAGATACTTAAGAGTTCTAAATTGTTTCTTTCATACAAGACCACTGCAGTATCTCTGAATAAAGTTGGACTAACCAACCATATGTGTGAGTGTGMCTCTGCAACGCCTCCACAATGGCATTATGATGACCCTATCCTACACTGAAGTTCTTTATGGAAAGCACTTAGCCTGTCCTTTAGATATAAAATATGCCCTCTACCTCTACAATGATAGCACTCCTTTGTAATCCAATTACTCGACTCATTTACTGCTCTTGAACTAATGCATTTCCCCCAAACCCAATTCTCAGGCTCTAGCCAAATGGATWTGACCCTTCTCTGTGGTTCTATAAAGTGTGTAATGTGGGGTAATCTAAGCGTCCATTGCTGCAAAGGGCTTATTGACTTTTAGAGGGTCACTTTGAGCACGAAGAGTTTTAGAGAGATTCATGAGAGCACAACTTCACTTCCAAGGACAGTAGGATGATACTGACTTGGGCACAAAAGAGAGATTTAGGGAGAGTAACATGCTGACCAGACCAGACACTTTGCATGCGCGAGCGTCGCAAAATAAATTTAGAAATCCAYGTTATTCAATTATTGCACCCACACTGCTCACGCATGCCAACGAGCGTCTGCGTTGCCAAGGCTAAAATAGAAATCAGTTMTATTTCTGACGCAGATCGCACTGCAAGTCCTGCCTCTCCCATCTCCTCATTGGTTTATAGAAGCAGGTACCCACGTGCCATCTCCTCATTKGTTATACCCACGTGGTTGATTGAAAGACTAAATGTTTTGCTGGTYGTTGTGGTAATACTATGGAAGTGTAGATGCCAATCACCATATAAGTTCAAAGATGAAAAAGCCTGGAAGGAGGAGAGATGACTATAAAYGATTCAGTTGGCCGTTTTATGTGTGGATTAATTGTCGGAGTAGAGGACCTTGTGCATTTCAGGTAAAATAACAACTCAATGTTTATATCCCAGTACAAATTAGCTAGCAACAGCAAGCTAGCTAAATAGKACAAATTAGCTAGCAAGAGCAAGCTAACTAGCTAAATTGCTATACATGTTTARTGCTTTTCGACCTGTCCCCAAATTAATGAGATTGGTTCAGAGTTTGTTTTGATATTTTAACCTGCGTGTCGTGATCGCGTTTGGTGTAGGGGGACAAAATAAATGTATGCACGATAGAGCACGATGGCACACGCGTGATTGGGCCGGATTGGGTTCCGTGTCAGCCCCATACTCTGAGTCAATATTCACATCATAAGAAGGAATTCCCTTCGACCACACCCACAAATTGGGGGAAACAAACAGTCTTTCCCACTGACCACCATTGTAAAAGAGCTAACGATTTTTAGTTATACAATAACAAAAAAATGCCAAAAAGATGTTGTTTTTCAGAAATCCTGACTTACAGTTACCAAATTAATTATTCCCAAGTAGGGAAATAGTAGGGAAATAGAGCCTGCGAGAATAGCCCTCTGGCTTTAGGCTATTYGGCGTGGGAAATGTGGGGACCCGGTGTCCAAGTAGGCTACACATAGGGCTATTGCGGTGACCGTATTACTGCCACACCGGCGGTCACGAGTCATGAAGGCAGTCAAATTCCACATGACCGTTTAGTCATGGAAATTAGGCTTCTCCAAGCTCTGATGCTGCTGATGGTCATTAGTAGGCTACCAAACTTGCTAACTGCCTGGTACTCTGACATCAATGCAAATCTATTCAAAAATCKAATCAAACACTTCATGAGAGCTCAGATTGACATAGGCTAGTGATTTTGCAGTTCGTTAGGCCTACTGATCTTGTTGGCTGACGAAAAGTAAATGTCCCCAGTTCTGAATCAGAGAGGTGTGGGGGGCTGCCATAATCAACATCCACATCTACAGCACCCGGGGAACAATAGGTTAACTACCTTGCTCAGGGGCAGACAATCATATTTTTTACCTGTGTCAGCTCAGGGATTGATCAAGCAACCTTTCGGTTACTGCCCATCCTCTAACCACTCGGCTCCTTCCCCCCATCATAATCAAATGCTTGTCAAATTGTAAATGAAGAATATTGGAGAGTGACACCACAAAAAAAGCAGAGCTCATGCTCTTCTAGCAACTTTTTGTTCAAAATCCTCATAGTCTCTGTCATGCAGGCCTTACAATGTATTAAAAATCTAAACACATATAGCCCAAGCAGTTGTAGAACAGCTAAAGTTTACATTAATAACACTAAATTAAGCATACACAGTTGAAGTCGGAAGTGTACATACACCTTAGCCAAATACATTTCAACTCAGTTTCACAATTCCTGACATTTAATACTAAGAACATTCCTGTCTTAGGTCAGTTAGGATCACACTTAATTTAAGAATGTGAAATGTCAGAAAAATAGTAAGAGAATGATTTTTCAGCTATTATTTCTTCATCACATTCCAGTGGGTCAGAAGTTTATCTACACTCAATTAGAATTTGGTAGCATTGCCGTTAAATTTGTTAAACTTGGTCAACACGTTTTGGGTAGCCTTCCCAAAGCTTCTCACAATAAGTTGGGTGAATTTTGGCCCATTCCTCCTGACAGAGCTGAGAGTAACTGAGTAGGTTTTGTAGGCCTCCTGCTCACACATGCTTTTCAGTTCTGCTGCACAAATA
Organism: Salvelinus sp. IW2-2015; assembly: GCF_002910315.2. NCBI lineage: Eukaryota > Metazoa > Chordata > Actinopteri > Salmoniformes > Salmonidae > Salvelinus > Salvelinus sp. IW2-2015. Next base: position 42,033,429 of record NC_036858.1, read on the forward strand.
TTTCTATAGGAATGAGGTCAGGGCTTTGTGATGGCCACTCCAATACCTTTGACTTTGTTGTCCTTAAGCCATTTTCCCACAACTTTGGAAGTATGCTTGGGGTCATTGTCCATTTTGAAGACCACAAGCTTAACTTCCTGACTGATGTCTTGAGATGTGCTTCAATATATTCACAATAATTTTCCTGCCTCATGATGCCGTCTAATTTTGTGAAGTGCACCAGTCCTCTGCAACAAAGACTCCCACAACATGATCCTGCCACCTCCGCTTCAATGGTGGGATGGTGTTCTTCGGCTTGCAAGCATGCCCCTTTTTCCTCAAACATAATGATGGTCATTATGGCCAAACAGTTATATTTTTGTTTCATCAGACAGAGGACATTTCTCCAAAAAGTACAATCTTTGTCCCCAGTGTGCAGTTGCAAACCATAGTCTGGCTTTTTTTATGGTGGTTTTGGAGCAGTGGCTTCTTCCTTGCTGACGGCTCTTCAGGTTATGTCCATATAGGACTCGTTTTACTGTGGATATAGATACTTTTGTACCTGTTTCCTCCAGCATCTTCAACAAGGTCTTTGTTGTTGTTCTGGGATTGATTTTGCACTTTTCGCACCACAGTACGTTCATCTCTAAGAGACAGAACGCTTCACTTCCTGAGCGGTATGACAGCTGCGTGGTCCATGGTGTTTATACTTGCGACTATTGTTTGTACAAATGAACATGGCACCTTCAGGCATTTGGAAATTGCTCTCAAGGATGAACCAGACTTGTGGAGGCAAATTTTTTTTTCTGAGGTCTTGGGATTGATTTGATTCCTATGATGTTAAGCAAAGAGGCACTGATTTGAAGGTAGGCCTTGAAATAACATCCACAGGTACACCTCCAATTGACTCAAATATGTCAATTAGCCTATCAGAAGCTAGATGACAATAATTTCTGGAATTTTCCAAGCTGTTGAAATGCACAGTCAACTTAGTGTATGTAAACTTCTGACCAACTGGAATTGTGATACAGTGAATGATAAGTGAATAATCTGTCTGTAAACAATTGTTGGAAAAATTACTTGTGTCATGCACAATGTAGATGTCCTACCAACTTGCCAAAGAGTATAGTTGTTTACCAAGAAATTTGTGGAGTGTTGAAAAACGAGTTTTAATGACTATGTAAACTTCCGACTTAACTGTAGGAGTACTATGGACCAACCAGGACCAAACCTTGCTTAGCTTCAGAAGCAAGCCAGCATTGGGATGGGGGGTGGTATGCTGCTGGCTCTAGTGCTATGGAACTGAGAAAACTGCCTTCAACATGTTTTAATTGTCCAGCCAAATGAATTCTAGGAAGATCATTGGAGATGTTGCCTTACCATGAGTACAGTTATTATTCATGTTGACCCTGACCTCTGACATGTCCTTTGAGCCTTAAACTGCATTTACTGCCTTCTTCCTTGGCATGATATGTTACAAAAYTGCAGGGTAATACCAACGCAAAGAGCAGTATCTGCCATTTTCATTTGTTAGTGTACTATACTTCTCATTTATGCTATTAATACAAGAGCARTGTAATTACTRACAGTGTAACAGAGTTGAAGCTGCATCCTTTGYGTGTCTTCCACTAAGATACCAGTTGCATTTACATGGAGATGTGGGTTCTGCGTCAGTCACATTACATACTGTGTTTTACAAGTAGCTCATGTCTTGTTATAAGAACAAATGTGAAAAGCAGCCCTGCAATTGTTTTAATTAAATTAAATGATTACCTATCTTGTAATATAAAATGATTGAACATGATAGAAATATGACATAGGGTAATACTAATTATAAAATATTACAATGAGATTGCTAATTAATAAAAACATTAAATAAATGTATGACACTTACATAGACAATTTTGAATAAATGACAGTTTTAAGAATTCATTTTAAACATATTTACATTTTCATCATATTCATAAGATGACACAAATGACATTTAGCTACAATTGATAAAATGCTGAATAGTTACATTTAATTTAAGTAACATTTAATTTTTAAGTAAACCTCTTCAGTGCTCTTCCATATTACTCCTCATCCTCAGCAAAGCCAAGGCATTCCAGAACTGCCTTCGATTTGCAGGCATCAGAGGACACAGCTTGGTGATGTCCATCTTCTTCRACTCTTCTATCCCTCTATCCTGTGTTTGTAGTGCCGAGGGTGTCTCTAGAGTGACTTTCTTCATGATAAAGTCAAGCTCTGTGAAGTCCTTTTCTTCATGGGAGACTTCGTAGAAGAGGCTCCTGGATCCACACCTCACCTGGATCTCAGCCTTCTCTGCCAGCTTTGTTGCTGCTGCCATCTTCAGCTTCACGATGGAATGGCCAGCTTTCCATGCCAGGAWGTTTTCCTTTTTCTTTTCGACAACCTCCAACCTGCCTGCGTTGGAAGTGGCTACATGGAGGAAGTCCCCGAATTTATATGCCAAACCGTCGAGCTTTCATTTCCTGTTCCACACCATGGTGGAAACTGTCTGCACTCATGAAGGTGTGTCCCAGCTCGAAGAACTTGAGGGTGATTTCCTCCATAAAAGTTTAGTCGGCATTGACAACACTCACCAGTGACGTTAGGAGACACCAGTTTTTGTTTTGAGAAGTGCAGTTATCCACCCAATACACTGCATGCTTGACATCCCTCTCCAGTGCTGTTACGTAAGATTAAGTAATCTCCTCTGCCTTCCGACCAGCTGTTCCTTCGTGCCATACCATTGACATTGTTTTCTTCTTCTTTTGAGACTTCTTTCTAACGGTGGCGAATGTCTCGTGATAGGCAACGACTCTTCTTGTGAACAATGCTGTTTTCACACCTGGCATGCGAGGGAGCATGATGACTTTCTGCATACCAACGCTCCTCAAAGACTAGTGTTCAGGCCATTCTTTCTGTGCATCAGCCTGGTAATGGCTTCTGCTCTGCCCTGCAGACTTCTTATTTTCTTCATACATTGCATGCAGTTAGGGTTTGTGAKGGTGAATTCAGGTGCTGCATGGCTGTTGTCTTGGCAGGCTTGGGTTTCCATGGCCTCATTCTCCCTGTGCTCCATCTTCAGATGATGACCCTGCACCAAACAGAGCTCGCACTCCTCCTCTCCAARCTTCACAAAGCTGATGTTCCTTCCCTTTACTGCCTTGCGATACAGTAGGTTTTGTAACCGCAGCTGGCATCTTTGTTCTACTCCTTGTAGTCGTTATGCATGAACCGAATATTGACGTCACTCGGAAGGTAGAGGTGACGTGGGGCATGCTCTCTTCTGTAGTGGCTGATTTGGGGACAGAAGGACTCAATGTGTTGCAGGATTGGATTCAYGTTCAATTTGCTCGCTGAAGCTTTCTTTCCCCTATGATCCTTTGGTGGAATCAGTTTGGTGGTGATTGACTTGCCCATCATCGTGAAAATCAGCTTGTCACTTTTGGGGTGGTAGCCCAATGTTGTCAGAAAAAACACTTTGCACACCTGTTGTGCAGAACCGCTCTGGTTTGGGAGATGGTACAACAACSACCTGCTGCGTCGACTGTCAGCACCAACAGTGATATTTCTCTTTGATTGCTGTGCCACCATGTGGAAGATCCATGTCCTCTTCTCCTTATCTTCATCTCCCAATACTGTTCCCATATTTCCTTTTGCCTACCCTCTGAAATATTCTGAGCACATTGCCTCTTGCATTTGGGACCACATGGCTTACCCATTGGTGGAATCTTGGATTTCTTGTTTGATAGTACGTCTGGAGTTTTATCCAKGGACTCAGATGCCACTTGCGCTGGAACATCCAACTCTGAAGGTGGATGATAATCCTCATTATCATCATCGGCAATTGATTTCTCATCTAGTAGACTGATGTCTAAGGAGTCAGAAACCAACCACTGGTTCTCTATTTCTTCAAATAGTGTTGACACTGTGACTTCAGTTGAAGGGGGCAGATCAGGAATCTTTGTTGGTATGTGGCCCTCACAATAAACTGAAATAAATAGAGCAAATAATCAGGAACATGCACCCTAATGATAATTTTCTGTCAGAGATGATCATTATTTATATTGACATTTTGTGGTGTGCAGACATGATCATAATCCTTTTCAGTTATTCTATTCTATAATTATAGGGTATAATCAATGTTGATTTTATCTTGTTAAAACATTATCATGTTMATTTTCACTGTCATAAGTCAGTTCATCTTTTCATTTCATACCTTCTCCCAAAAAGGCTCTTAATTGTGCATCTTTATTTACAAAAATAAATAAATGCATGGATGGACATTAACAGAAATAAAACCTAGTATTGACGTCACTGGCTAGAAATCGTGTGTATGGTGTACTGATTCATAGAAACCATCAGATGAAATTTCAGAATATAATTMATTATACGGCTAATAGATTGAAGGTAGTATCATTTGCGGATCTCCTCTTATGAGAGCATGTTAGTCTATGCTCGCTCACTAGTTAGTTAGCTAGCTAATTCATTTTGATCTACTTAGCTAGCTAGTTCTTACCAGTGTCGGCGTTTCAGAGCAAGTTCAACCATCATTTTCCCCCGGGAATGCTGTGCCATGATGTTGTGTCGCTAGATTAGCATTGTATGTKTGTGTAGCTGTCAGTCAGTGTCATACAGGTTCAATTGTATCGCTGTCAGAATAAAATTATACTTACTGCCATTTACCTTGGTTTCACAGTAACTCTTTGCAGTTACTGCTAATATGACCCCCACTTTCTCCAAACACAATACAATAGAGGCAGAATACTTGTCCACATGATTAAGCATGTATTTAATATAACAACGATGACTAACTCATTTTCGACCAAATGAGCAGTTACTGCCTTTTTGCTTGGTAGTGCAGTACAATTATCAACATTTCATTAATTGATAATAAATTGTTTTTGATTAAAAGRTTGTCTGTGTCACAAAAGCCATTTTGAAAGTAGATTGTGCATTCAGGCTGTATAGATAACCTCTACTTCTCTTGTTCCCTCAAGACTCCCTGCAGCTTTCTTTCCCTGTCTCTGAAGAAGTGGTCGCTCCTGAGCAGCAGCACTGTGAGCAGGAGTTGAGCAGCAGTCTGCGGCAGGAGGACCAAGAGCTCATACAGGTTAAGGAGCAAAAGGAGGATCACAGGACCAGTCAGGAGGAAGAGGAGCTTCAAGGGGTCTCTGATAACAAACACTTCATATTCAAGCCTCCCTGTGTGAAAATGTAATGTGATCAGGAGGACCCACTACAGTCCTTGAGTCTTTCTCAAACCCAGATTGTAAAGAACAGAGAGTGACTCTAAACCAGTGGRTCTTAAACCTTTTGGCCCTGTGACCAAACTAAAGGGTTTTGACAATCCCTGTGACACTCCATATAATCAAAAGAATGCCTCCAGCTATAGCTCATCTGGAAGCAGTGACAAACCATCTGATCCTCACCCACAATAGGAGAAACACCCTTCCAAACCCAGCTGCCATGAATGTKGTAAAACGTTTGCTCTGAAAGCTGACCTGCAGAGGCACGTGCCAAGGAGAGATCCAGCGAATGCCGCTTTGGCAAAACACACTACAACTCCACCTGTAAACTGAAGGAGCATGTCCGACGATGTCACGTTAAGAAAACTGCACCTGCCACATTTGTGGCAAGAACTTCAATCAGAAGAAGACTCTAAACAGGTGAGAAAACATTTAGCTGTGGTGAATGTGGAAAAAGCTTAAATCAAAAGATGACTCTAAACAAACATATTCTGACTCACACAGGATAGAAACCATTTAGCTGTGGTGAATGTGGGAAAGCTTCAATCAGATGATAACTCTAAACAGACATACTCTGAATCATGCCTTCATGGTCGAATTGCTGCAAATAAACCACTACTAAAGGACACCAATAAGAAGAAGAGACTTGCTTGRGCCAAGAAACACAAGCAATGGACATAAGACCGGTGGAAAACTGTCTTTTGGTCTGATGAGTCCAAATTGAAGATTTTTTRTTCCAACCACTGTGTCATTGTGAGACGCAGAGTAGGTGAAAKAATGATCTCTGCATGTGTAGTTCCCACCGTGAAGCATGCACAAGGAGGTGTGATGGTGTGGGGGTGCTTTGCTGGTGACACAGTGACACAGTCCCTCCTGCAGCAAAGCACCCCCACAACATGATGATGCCACCCCCCGTGCTTCACGGTTGGGATGGTGTTCCTCGGCTTGCAAGCCTCCCACTTTTCCCTCCAAACATAATGATGGTCATTATGGCCAAACAGTTCTATTTTTGTTTCATCAGACCAGAGGATATTTCTCCAAAAAGTATGATCTCGTTATGTATGGAGGAAAAAGGRGGAGGCTTGCAAGCTGAAGAACACCATCCCAACCGTAAAGCACGGGGGTGGGAGCATCATGTTGTGGGGGTGCTTTGCTGCAGGAGCGACTGGTGCACTTCACAAAATAGATGGCTTCATGAGGAATGAAAAGTACGTGGATATATTGAAGCAACATCTCAAGACATCAGTTAGGAAGTTAAAGCTTGGTCGCAAATGGGTCTTCCAAATGGACAATGACTTCAAGCATACTTCCAAAGTTGTGGCAAAATGGCTTAAGGACAACAAAGTCAGGTATTGGAGTGGCCATCACAAAGCCCTGACCTCAGTCCCATAGAAAATGTGTGGGCAGAACTGAAAAAGCGTGTGCGAGCAAGGAGGCCTACAAACCTGACTCAGTTACACCAGCTATGTCAGGAGGAATGGGCCAAAATTCACCCAACGTATTGTGGGAAGCTTGTGTAAGGCTACCTAAACGTGTGACCCAAGTTTAACAATTTAAAGGCAATGCTACCAAATACTAATTGAGTGTATGTAAACTTCTGACCCAATGGGAATGTGATGAAAGAAATAAGATCTGAAATAAATCATTCTCTCTACTATTATTCTGAAATTTCACATTCTTAAAATGAAGTGGTGATCCTAACTGACCTAAGACAGGGAATTTCTACTAGGATTAAATGTCGGGAATTGTGAAAACTGAGTTTAAATGTATTTGGCTAAGGTGTATGTAAACTTCCGACTTCAACTGTAGATGGGGGGGCAATCAATTCACATATCACTGCTCTAGTYAATGCCCATCAGAGACTTCACTCACACCAATTGAGTAGTTTAAATGTAATGTTGAGCTCTCTCTCTTTCTTGTGTTTTTGTTCATACCCATTAACAAGAGTTCTGTCAGTGGTGCTGAATGCACAGAGTACTTTTCCCTCTGTGTTGTTCATTGCATGTTTAATAATGAAAATACCTACCAAAAGGAGAACATGGATGTGGTTTATTTCTGTGCATGTTAAAAAAGTTAAATAAGTAGCATTTCTGGACGTGATTTACAGTATATACACCTGTCAACACAGTCATACACATCATGTATAATCCTGTGATTTGATTCTGGCCCGCGATGGCAAAAATATATTCTAATGTGGCCCTCCATGGAAAATAATTGCCCAGGCCTGACCTAGACCCATCCATGTCTACGCCCCTGATGCAAACAGTGCATGATGACAATTGGCACAAATAGCCTACTAACCAACACTTTGGACTAAACTTTTTCAATACCTGGTTTGCATACCCATTGTTTCCTTAGTTAGCATTTACTGGTAGATATCATAAGTTGAAACATCTTTCCTATCCTACCGGCTACCGATGTCATTCTTCTGTGAGCTGCTCCAAGCCAAAACCAGTTGAGAGCTGCACACTCTTGCTGCCTGCAGATGATATTCCTCTGAAACTAGGATATGTGTGTGGCACGCATGTGAATATATTTCATGTGCTTTGCGATTGTGTAGGCTACTTTGTACATTATTTCTCTATTGTACAGCATTATTGATAAGTCGTATACCTCCACTACACTTTAATACGCATCAGTAGGGATTAAGAAGTGAGTATAATCAATGCCCACTGGAAAAAAAGTGTGTATACGGCTTATACCTGCGTATACCCTCCACTACACCACAGGCCTTTTTGTGTTTTACAAAAAGTGCACTCCTACATGAGTGAGCTGGTATTACGGTTGATGTCCTTTCAGAATCATGAACCTGTCACACACTGAAGGTCTATAGGTTCACCACTGCACAAACATGTCTATAATATATATAAAGGCTCTTAAGATATTAATGTTTCATGAAAAGTGTGTATATAACTGTACATACATGGATTACCAACTGGGGTCATTTTGACCCCAAGAAGAAACTATTGGAAAAAGCAGTAATAGCAAAATATAATCTTTATTATTATCGAAATATCATTAGATAAGTAAATCATTTTAGTAACATTTCTATTGATTTGTATATTCTGTAAAACAATAAAAAATATGAAATCTACGTATTTCCCTTCAATAATGTGCATTAGTACCAACAAGCTGATTTTGAAGTAAATATAAATTGTGTCGTATTTATGTGGAAAAAGGCGGTAGACCAACATGTGAAATATACTTCATTGTTTTGATAAAAAGTGATTCATCCATTTATCCTGAGAGACAATGGCCAAAATATGGCTTTGTTTTCTTTATTTAATTACCCCACAGCCAGCATTAGCATAGCTGTAAGTGAAACAATGGGAGTGGTAGGGCCTATGGTAGGATGCTTCAAAAAGTATGCTCAATTCCTCAATGTCACTTCCAACCAAATGTTATAACAAACCAAATACGATAAAAAGTTGCACATGTAGAATATTGGAGGATATTACAGAATT